>NC_089597.1:107750207-108050207 GCF_019320115.1 Miscanthus floridulus | reverse complement strand
CTTGCAACTGTTACACTCAAGCTACTACGGTATCACAGTCACCGATCGATTGCACCGCCTGTTGCTTTGGTAAGAACACTTGTAAGACCGTGGTAAGACGCTTGAGAGTTAAGTGCCTTATTTTTCCTTGTCCACAACCTAAGTAGTTGGTAGGGATAATACTATTTGTGTTGTCTTCTTCTTTCTACTAACCATGTTAGGAAAACTGGAAGGCAGCGGCAAAGGAAACAGGGACACACCTACAGATTTCAATGACTGTGTTTCTAAGAATGAGCTTCGTGCCGTTCTTGATGACAAGTTCAATGAGATCCTTCAACAAATCACCTACTTGTCCAAGAGGATTGAAGATGTTGAACAATGACATCCTGGACCACGTCCTGAAGAAGAAGATGATGATCTCTTTGAGGAAGATGGTGGCAACGTGGAGGCTGAAGCCAAAGCTCAACGACGTGCTGAGGATGCACGTAATCGTAATCGGTTGAACTTTAACCAACATGGTATAAGAGGTAATAACCAAGGTAATAATGATCTTTTCCCTAAAACCAAGTTTAAGATACCTCCTTTTTTTGGTTCTACTGATCCTGAAGCATATTTAGATTGGGAGATGGTTGTAGATAAAAAATTTAGCTCCCATCAAGTCTCTAAAGAATATAGAGTTAGACTTGCTACTAGTGAGTTTACTAGTTTTGCTCTTTTCTGGTGGAATGATATTTGCAATAATGTTAATGCTAATGCTAATGCTCAAATACCTCAAACCTAGACGGTACTTAAATGATGAATGAAATCGAGATTTGTTTCTCCATACTATCAGCGTGATCTGTGATTAAAACTGCAACGTTTAAATCAAGGTAGTAAGACTATTGAGGAATATTATCAGGAGCTTTTAATTAGTCTAGCACATAGTAACATACAAGAGGATGCAATGGATAAGTGTTCTAGATTTTTTGGAGTTTTGCATCGTGAAATACAGGATGTTCTTAACTATAAAGAATGGACTAGATTTTCCCAATTATATCATTATGCTCTTAAAGCTGAAAGGGAAGTACAGGGACAACAACCTAGGCGTTCCACGACTCCGTCCGCTCCTTCACGTCCAACCAAGGTGAGTAAATTTTCTAATGTGCAGACACCACCAGCGCCTGTAAAGAAGAGTTCTTCTATCACACCTTCTTCTAGTGGATCTGCTACACCTTCCTCTAATAGCTCTTCTAAAATTGTTTGCCACCGCTGCAAGGGCATGGGACATATTGCTAAAGAATGCCCTAGTAAACATGCATATATTGCTACTGATGATGGTGGGTATGCTAGTGCTAGTGATGAAGAGAATGAATTTGCACTTGCAACTGATCTTTATGTAGATAAATTTATGGATAGTGCTGAAGATCCTGATGAGGTAATTGATAGTGTGACATGCACTGCAAACTACAAATCAATCCATGTTCAGCATGTTTTGAGTACACAAGTTGAGCCAGTAGACAAGCTATAACACCACAATTTGTTTCAAATGTTCCTCATTGTCAATAATTTCTGTGTTCATGCTATAATTGATGGAGGGAGCAACAATAACTTGGTAAGTTCTGAGCTTGTCAAGACCCTTGGTTTATCTACATGTGCTCTTCTATATTCATACCATGTTCAGTGGTTCAACAATAGTGGTAAGGCAAAGGTAACATAATCTGCTCGTGTGCATTTTTCTATTGGATCATACCATGATTACGCTGATTTTGATGTTGTGCCTATGCAAGCTTGTTCACTTTTGTTAGGCCGCCCTTGGCAATATGATAATAATGCTCTACATCATAGTAGGCAAAATAGATATACTTTTATATTTAAGGGAAAGACAATTGCTTTACTTCCTTTAACTCCTGCTGAAATTGTGTAATATGAAAAGAAACTTGCTGAAAAGAAAAAGAAAGGCGATGATAAAGACTTTAACAAACCAACAAATGAACCATCAAGTAACATGAAAGAAGTTTTATTTACTCTTAAATCTGTTCTTGCTGATCATGATGAACCTTGTTATGCTTTAACTTGTACATCACCTATATGTCCACTTGGTCCTGCTTCTAGTGCTATGCCTCTTGTTGGTACTAACCTTTTGCAGGAGGAGGATGAAGTCCTAGTAGGGAAGCCACCATGGCAGCCGCCTTTGCAAAGGATTGGGCGCCAAGATGAACGTCTTCTTTCGGAGCCATCGTTGCTGTCATCCGTTGGAGGAGACGATCTACTTCAGTCGAGGATGACTTCAATTCAAGAAAGGGAGGGTGATGAGGACATCACTTCTTCATCACATACAAGCCAAGGAGAGGAGAAGGACCAGCATGGGCGTCCAATTCATCTTTCTCATGGTGGAGGCCCAGTCCAACTGAAGTTGGAGCCCATCTTGGGTTTTAGGACCAGTCTGCCTTAAACTGGTCACCCAGGACACATTCGGACTCCATTTTCGATGATCCACATATGGTTGGAAAGCTAATTTGATAAGAAATCCAATCCAAGTGATCTCACATCAAAATACCTTTGGAATCAATGGGAATCATTGAATCAAGTCAGCATCCAGAATCTACCAGGGTGCTACGACACCGTCTTTTGGTCCGTTGGACCGTGTATCGTGTTTGGGCCCATTAGGGGGCGCGTCCAGGGGGGTGATGCCCAAGACTCTATAACTAGCAACCGTCACTCTCCTTAGGGTTTGGGTTTTGTTTAGTTCTTGATTTCCTCATGAAACAGATATCGTTTTACTGCAACTGTGTCGTCAAGGCTGCTTGCTGTGACCAGGGCCCTAGTTCTTGATGTTGTTCGCCTGTGGCGATTAGTCCTTTCGAATAAAGACTTGAACTCCATCTTGTTATCATAAGCCTCATATTTATTTGCAATTTTAGATTGCATTCACCCCATTCTTGCTTGTGTTCTCGATTCGCTTGTAGTAAAGCCTTCTCGGCAAGGTTAATCACATTCGCGTGGTTGATAACCAACGGAGCAGTGGTATAATAGTTGCAGGGGTCCGAATCAGTCTTGGTTTGAAGCTTAGATTGTGAATATCGAGTCTCCACCAATCGACGCTATCGTACCTTTCGGAAGATCGGGCCTAGTCTACATCAATCACCATCATCATGATTTTCACCATTGCTTCATCACTTGGAGTAGTGCTACCTATCTCATAATCACTTTAATAAACTAGGTTAGCACTTAGGGTTTCATTAATTCACCAAAACCAAACTAGAGCTTTTAATCTCCCTCTTTTTGGTAATTGATGACAACCCTTTCATAAAGATCTGAATTGAAATTCATTTGAATCCATGTTGCTTGCCCAAGCATATTTACCATGTGTAAAAGGATATGAACAAGTTTCATGAATCCCAAATGGTAGCAATTGCCCCCCTATATATGTGCTAAGAGTTTGGATTGTAGCTTGCACATATGCTTAGTAGGAAATATAGGAGACAATGTCTACCAAATGATGCTAAGGTATAACAGATGGACCTTTGAAGCGTGATACCAATCAGAGTGCACCAATATACCATCCTTAGCACCATTAGTAACTAGACATACACAAAAACTAGAATACCCAATAAGATCAACATGAGAAGCAAGGGTCTAGTTTCCATAAAATGAACATAAGTCTAGTTTCTTAACCTATGCATGCTAATTTTTTATTTCATCATTCAATCCTATAACTAGCATATACCACACAAGCATAAATATTGAAATTTAAAACTTGTGCCATGCAAGCAAACATATGAAATGCACATTCAAATGCATCCACCATGTTTATGAGCTTACTCTCCCTACTTGTGTGCTCAAAATTTTAATTGATCCCTTACTTTGTAATATCTCTCCCCCTATGTCAATTTCTCAATTTCTCCCCCTTTGTTATCTTTTCACTATCTTTGTACACTATTTCTCCTCCTTTGTCATCAATGACCTCAAAGGTTTAATTTTAAATAGGTTGATATTATCAATGCCAATCAATGGGGTGAGGATCATTTTCCCAAATTTGGTCCTAATCTAGATCACTTGCCAAAGATATTTAACTCAGTTTGATCTAAGGACAAGCTTCTTCACACCTTCAAATAAGGGTTATCTTGTATCATGTTGAGTTAAACACTTATATCTCATTTTCTAGATCAAACACTAGGTTTACAAGCCCACAAATATGCCATATGCTACCTATAATACCCTAGGTGTTTGTCACCAGTTAAGCAATGGGTTTGAGCTCAAACATGACATGTTAAGTGATGATGAAGGTGTCAAGATCAAATCTACAAGAGTGAGCTCCAACTTAAACTTGGACAACACACCCTTACTTACATGTGGAGAGCAAGGCTTAAACCTCGTCAAGTCGTTGATAGTGTCAACTTGAATCTTAATTAGCTGCTAATGGAGAGCTCTAATGGCTAGGCACCCTTAGTGGGTTTTGTAGATCATTAGGTGGGCTTCAACTTTACTTTTGGGCCCAAGGTCCAAATCAGCCCATAGCTAGCCCAAATCAGATCCCCACCTCGCCCACACCGATGCGCGCCAGGTGTTCGACGGTAGGCCCCAAAGGGGACACGCGATTGCCATGCTTGCCACCCCTGCTCCATGCATCGACGACGCCCTTCACAAGCCACGCTGCTACCAGGCATTGTCTTGCACCAAGCTCTAGTCCATGCTCGCCTTCTCTTCCCTTTCTCTCACTCTCACCATCGCTGCTGCTCCTCCATGTCTACTGCCACCATGGTGAGCCATCGGGCAGAGCTCAAGCTACTACCATGGGCGCTGCTACCTCTCCTCCTCCTTTGCGTAGCTCTACGACCGCCTGCTCCACTACCGCACGCTACTCTCTCGCTAGCATTGCTGCTACTGTCGCTCGTGGCCACGCTCGCCATGGATGCTAGGCAGAGCTCAACGCCACCTGTGCCTCTCATCCCCTCTGTGCCTCCTCCACTCTCGTGACCACTACAATCGCCTTCGTGATGGCATGTTCCATCTCTCGCGCACGCTCGTCCTCACCTCTACTTGCTCTCTTCCTCACACACGCTCGCGCGGCCGCCACCGTCAGAGCTATGCCATTGGTGCCACATGGCTAGGCTATCCTGGCCCATCTTGGCTGAGCCAAGTAGCCCCATGGGTGTACTCTGGTCCTTGGGTGCTCCCTGCCGCTGCTGGCTCCTATTGGCCAAGCCGGCCAACCCCGCAGCTGCTGCCGTCGGCGTGGCTACCATGACCATCACTGGCTCATGTGGTCGGCCCTCCACCGACCATCTTCATCTATGATTGGACCTCCTACGGGTGTGGCTAGTCACTTTGATGCTCCGGGACCCCTCCTTCGCCGCCGACGAGCACCATGGCGGCTGAAATCGAGAGCTCCGATGAGCTGCTCTGTTTCTGGCCAGGTGAAGAAGAAGAGGGACCACACGTGGAAATAGAAGGTTTTCTAAGAGGTTAAGTGAAGAACCTGTGACTCATTGTAATAGTGCCGAGAAGGACTGGTTCGCTGGTGTTTAATTCGTGTTTTCTGCAGGGACCCCAGTGCAAAAGTGTTTTCCTTTTCTTTTTCATTATATGCATATAATTGGCTGAATTTGAAAAATCATAACAAATTGTAGAAAAATCATAAAATAACAAATGTAGACTTTTTGGAATCCTTGTGAAATTATATATGCAATGGATCTATAATATAGCATGCTTTAGTTTAAAGTTTTTGCTGTAAAAATAAATTTATGCAGTTAGATTTTTAATACTGGTTATGTCTTGTCTTTTCACAACTATAGTTGTTGTGCTCAAATAAATGTGAAATTTTTATGGAATGCTACTAAGGTGGCGATTGATGTCTGGTAAAATTTTTTGAATTTTAGGCTTGATGGTTTAAGAGCTATAAAAATAACAATTTTCCTTTGTTGCTTTGCTCCTATTCTGAATAGGCCTGAATATTTGTGTTAATTTGGCTTAGCTAAGTAATGAATCATGCCTTAATGACAATAAATGAGTTGTAGTACTTTTATTAAGATTGTCAAAAAGCTAAAGATCATAATTTTTGGTTAAGTAGATTTTTAATTATAGTTGCTTAAATTTCTATGGTTGTTTCTGTCCAAACCTAGATAGGGTTTACTTGTTGGTAATGTGTGGCCTTGTTAATAGTAGAATTAGCTCTAGATGTTTATAACAAAGTTGTTTATAATTTTCTAAGATTTCTAAAAAGTCTAGAACCACATTTATTGGTCATGTGAAACTCTAGTTATAGCTGTTTAAAGTTGCATATCAAATTATATCCATATTTTGGATAAAGATGCATTTATTGGATTAATTGGCCTTGTTAACTGTAGAATCATCTTAAGATGAGAATAAGAAAGTTGTAGATAAATTCATAAGATTTTAAAAAAGTTATGAGTCATGTTTATTGGATGTATAGAACTACAGTTATGCTTCTCTGAAGTTCCTATCAGTTTTCTATCTATAATTGTACCACTGTTATTTGGGTTGCATGTGCAGTTTTGCTTGTGCAATTATTTTTGTGGTGTAAATGATGTTTGTTGTGGTTGTAGTGAATACCAAAGTTATATATAATTTCATAATATTGCTTGTGTTCAAATTGCATGACCATAGGCCTGATAGTTTAGGAGTTATGAATTTGACAAATGATCTGTCATGTTTAGTCTATGCTCTGTGCAGATTTGAAGGATTTCATTGTTTGACCTAGTTAAGTATAAAATCATGTATTAGTGATAATATAAGATTTATAGTTCTTTATTTAATATTTCCAAATTATCCTAGATCACCCCTTTTGGTATTGTAGAGCTCTAGTTATAAGCTTGTGAATTTATATGGCAGAATCTGTCCAAGTCTGGACAGAGGTGCTCAATTGTGCTTGATTGACCTTATTAATTGTGGAATCACCTTGTGATGATAATAAACATGTTTTATATAATTTAATAAGATTTCTATAAAGTCAAGGTTCATGCTTATTTGATGTATGTAACTCCAGTTATGTATTTTTGAAATTACTACTATTTTGTCCTAGTTCTATGCAGATCTAAAATATTAGCATATTTGATCATGTTAACCTGTGAGTTAGCTTTTGGAATGAATAACAATGTTTTAGATAATTTCATTATCTTTATAGAAAGTCTAGGGTCACCATTGTTGGATGCCTATATCTCTAGTTATGGTTAAAACAAGTGATTGTTGTGTTGTTGTCCAGATTTCTATACATGTGCTAGGTGATTACTTTAGCTTGCTCTTGTTTTGGCTGAACATGTTGGTTAGTTTTTTATCGATGCATGTGTGCAATATCTGAACATAAGTTTACTTGTGTGCCATGCCTAATATGCTTGCTATCCCTCTATAATAGGTTGTGTGATATTTAGTTAAATAACTCTAGGTGCCTATGTCTTGCATGATCTTATGTTTGCCTTGAATGCTATTATGTGATGCATCTCATATTACAATTCTTCATTTTCATGCACTTGCATCTTGCATCTCATCTAGGTACGCTAGATGAACTACATGAAGAATGCAATGTTGGGGCTGAATCCAAAGACGGTGTATGGTGGACCTATCCCGAAGATGGAAGGACTAAGCAAGTGCCAAGATGGGAGATGCTCGTTAAACGAGTATCGTCTAACAAACACTAACCTAGTGTTGGATCCCAGGCAAATCCCAGAGCATTATAAGCCTCCTATGTTTTTATAAATATCACTTGAGTTCTTTATGTTTAATGCATTGGGTTATAAGAGTTGATTGAAACCATTTGATACATAGAACTATGTTGTCCAAAAATATACCTTGACCCTATGTAGGTCCAGGATCGAATGTATGTTTAGCAATGCTTAGATCGGTAGAAGTCGGACGATTTCCTATCACCTATGAGATATAGGTGGATACCAAAGCACGGTTGGCTATATTTGCTATCATGGAAATAACCATGTGTCAATGAATAAAGGAGACCTAACAGGATCATGATAGAGAAGCAACAAGGCATGGAGGTCTTGGGTGCCTACTATCCTAGTCTGTGTCAATTAAGGACCAATTCGTTGTACGTCCTCATGTCATGTTGAACGCATGCCTAACACTTAGCTGACCGGATCTGATGACATGACCGCGAAGCCGAGTAGCTCAATTCAGGCCAGGCCTCGATAAGTGAAAGTGTGCACACTGGAGACAGTAAGGATGTGTGGAGAGCTAATGGCGTGAGTCCAAGGGTGGGACCAGGTCCCAATCTTCCTGGTAGATTGGTAGAATCTCTGAGGGTGTGGTGCTGATTGGACCCGTGAGTTAGTCCTAAATTGTACTAAAGGTGACCTGAGGCTACCTTAATGTAGGTGTGCCTTGGTTTGTGTTAGGAATAAATTCCCCAGCTGGGTAAGAATCGATTCGAATCGCCGTCTCTCTCGGATAGTGAGAAACTTGACTAAGTAGCAACAACATAGAGTAACTTAATGGAAACTTGATGGTTATGATGATGATACTCACATTACTACACTGGCTATGGTTACTATTGCCTGTTACTAAATGATATTACACATGTTTGGCACAGGTTGGTTGCTAATCTAAAGATGAATAGCTATAATTAACTTGGTTACCGAATTATAAAATGTATAGCTCAACTAGTGGCTTTTATGCAAAATTTTGTCAAGCTAGCTCCACCTATAAAGCCTTGCATACTCTTTGGTGTCACTTTATTTCTGGTTTACGATGGGTAAGTCTAACTGAGTACATTTGAGTACTTAGGGTTTATCCCACCATGTTGTAGGTGAAGTTCTCGGACTGCTGAAGATGGTGGCTAACCGTCGATGGGCTCAGTGACTCTATATTTACTTCTCATCTATATGCTTTTGTTAGAGGATATCACTTATGCTAGCAATATATTTGGAACTTATATTAATGTAATCATTTAAAAGCTATGTTGTTTTCCCTTAACCGGTTTTGAAACCCAAACTTGTATTATTATCTGGGAACTCATTGTAAACATTATTTCCGCTGCAACTCTGTGTATGTGATGTGTATTTGCTTAATCATATGATCTTGGTTGTGATGTTGATTTATTGAGGTCCTTCGTGACACTCGGCGGACTACCAGGTTTATATAAGTGAAAGTATATGCGTGTCAACGTGCTAAACGGGGATAGTCGTACTTGATTTTGTATAAATTGGGTGGTTCTATCACACTACCACAAGACCAAATTAAGCATAGAAGCAATAGTGGTACCATACAAACATTAAAATCATTTGATTTTCATGAATGAGCCTATTAAATGTGAAAAATGACTAGATGCACTAAACATGTCCTTAACAAGGATGTATGCCATGCCAATCAACTTTTACCTTGGATTGCTCGAAGGAGAGGCATGTCATATAAGTGGGGAGGTGCATCAACACATATTTGAGGAATCCAATATGTTCAACTCATTCCTTAGCTTGCAAAACCTTTTCTCATCTAATGGCTTGGTGAATATATCAGCAAGTTGATCTTCGGTGCCTAAACTCTCAATGTAAATGTCCCCTTTTTGTTGGTGATCTCTTATGAAATGGTGGCGGACATCAATGTGCTTTGTTTTTGCATGTTGAACTGGATTGTTGGTTAACTTGATTTCACTTTCATTGTCACATAGCAATGGCACTTTCTTGAACTTGATTCCAAAGTCATTCAAGGTGGCCTTCATCCAAAGTATTTGTACACAACAACTACCGGTGGATATGTATTCGGCTTTGGCGGTTGATAATGCAACACTATTTTACTTCTTTGATGACCATGAAACAAGTGATCTTCCTAACAATTGACATGTGCCCAAGGTGCTCTTCCTTTCAACCTTGCATCCCGCATAATCTGAGTCGGAGTAACCAATTAGCTCAAACTTTACTCCTTTAGGATACCACAAACTAACATTTTGTGTATGCTTCAAGTACCTCAATATTATCTTTGTAGCCTTCAAATGACTTTCTCTTGGTGAGGCTTGAAATCTTGCACACATGCATACACTAAACATGACATCTGGCCTTGATGCAGTCACATAGAGTAGGCTTTCAATCATAGACTGATACATCTTTTGATCCACCATGTTGCCACTAGCATCACTATCTAAGTTGCCATTTGTCCCCATAGGTGTACTAATAGCTTTAGCATCATCCATTCCAAACTTCTTGAGTATGTCTTTGATGTACTTGCCTTGACTCACAAATATGCCATTCTTCATTTGCTTGATTCGAATACCAAGTAGCTAAGTTCTCCAGTCATGGACACCTCAAACTCACTTGCCATCATCTTTCTAAACTCCTCACAAAAGTCTTGGTTGGTTAATACAAAGATAATGTCATGAACATATATTTGCAATACAAATAAGTCATTGCTAATCTTCTTGGTGAAGAGAGTGGCATCAACCCTACCCATCTTGAATCCCTTAGAGAGTAGAAAATCCCTCAATCTCTCATACCATGCTCTTGGTGCTTGCTTTAAACCATACAAAGCCTTTCTCAACATGTAAACATGGTTGAGTTTCTTCTCATCTTCAAAACTAGGAGGTTGCTCAACATACACAGGCTTATTGTTGTACCCATTGAGAAATGCACTTTTCACATCCGTTTGGTACAACTTGATGTTGTGGGCACAAACATAGGCTAACAAGATCCTAATTGCTTCTAATCTTACAACTGGGACATATGTTTCTCCAAAGTCAAGACCTTCAACTTGAGTATAACCTTGAGCCACTAATCTTGCTTTGTTCCTTATTATTATTCCATCTTGATCTTGTTTGTTCCAAAAGACCCACTTGGTTTCAATCATATTATGATCATTAGGCCTCTCAACTAGCTCCCATACTTGATTTCTTGCGAAGTTGTTTAGCTCTTTATGCATAGAATTCACCCAATCAACATCCAACAAAGCTTCATCTATCTTCTTTAGTTCAATGGATGACACAAATGAGAAATATTCACAAAATGATACCAATCTTGATCTAGTTTGCACACCTCTCGAGATATCACCAATTATAGAGTCTAAAGGATGATATCTTGCAACATTGGTTGGTTGGAGTACTTAAACTTGATTGCTTGCACCTTTTTGATCATTTGGTTGAGATGATAAACTAGCCACTTGTTGTTGATCTTGCACTTTATCATCACTTGCACTAGCTTGATCTTGATCATGAGAACCATTAGCTTGCACATTTGAGTTAGTGAGCACTTGATCTTTGTCATCTTCAACTTCAATCACCTCTCTAGGCTTTATATCACCAACATCCATATTCTTCATAGCATTGACCAATTGAGTGCCTCTCACATCATCAAGATTCTCATCAAATTCCACATCATGAACCTCCTCAAGAGTACCACTAGCCAAATTCTAAACTCTATAAGCCTTGCTAGTAATGGAGTAACCAAGCAAGAAGCCTTCATCACACTTCTTCTTAAACTTGCTCAATCTAGTGTCCTTCTTCAATATGTAGCATTTGCAACCAAAAACCTAAAAATATACAATATTGGGCTTTCTTCCATTCAAGAGCTCATATGGTGTCTTCTCCATCACTAGATGACAATAGAAGTGGTTGCTATAGTAGCAAACCATATTGATTGCTTTAGCTCAAAATGAATGACTCACATTGTACTCACTCAATATTGATCTTGCCATGTCAATTAAAGTTCTATTCTTTCTCTCAACTAGACCATTTGATTGTGGAGTGTACTTGGCCGAGAATTGATGCCTAATTCCAAACTCATCACATAACTCATCAATTCTAGTGTTCTTAAACTCACTACTATTGTCACTTCTCACTTTCTTGATGGTTGTTTCAAACTCATTGTGAATTCTCTTGATGAATGTTTTGAAGGTAGCAAACATATCACTCTTATCAATAAGAAAGAACACCCAAGTGTATCTAGTAAGATCATCCACTATCACAAATTCATATTTGTTTCCACCAATGCTAGTGTACGTGGTTGGTCCAAACAAGTCCATGTGCAACAACTCAAATTCCTTAGATGTACTCATCATGCTCTTCTTAGGATGTGTGTTTCAAACTTGCTTTCTAGATTGACATGCACTACATAGCTTATCCTTCTCAAATGTGACATCTTTCAAGCCTCTTACTAAGTCATGCTTAATCAACTTGTTCAATTGTTTTATTCCAACATGACCAAGCCTTCTATGTCATAACCAACCCATGCTAGACTTAGTGAGCAAACATGTTGACAATTCAGCTTCTCTAGCATTGAAATCAACCAAGTATAGAATCTCATATCTAAATCCCTTGAATATCAAGTTGGAGCCATCTACACTTATGATCTCTACATCATCCATGCCAAATATGCACTTGAAACCAAGATCACAAAGTTGAGCTACTAACAAAAGGTTGAAGTTCAAGCTCCCTACCAGTAGCACATTGGAAATTCTCTAGTCATTTGATATTGCAATCTTACCAAGACCTTTGGTCTTGCATTTGCCATTGTCACCAAATGTGATACTATCAACCCCATTGCTCTCATTTGTGTTAATTGAATTGAACATTCTTGAATCACCGGTCATGTGTTGTGTGCACCCACTATCATGTGTTGTGTGCACCCACTATCAAGCACCCAATATCTTCCTCCGGCTTTATAATTGACCTACGAAAGAAGATCAATTCCTTTTAGCTATCCAAACTTTCTTAGGTCCTTGAAGGTTAGTGACTAAGATCTTTGGTATCTAAATGGCCTTCTTCTTTGGGCCCAACATGGATGTACCAATAAACTTAGCCTTCACACCATTGGTGTAGGGTCAAGATAGCAGATTAGAGGGGGGTGAATAGTCATTTCTAAAATTAATTGCGTTGGCTTACCAAAACAAATGCGGAATTAAAACTATCAGTCTAGCCAAGACTACACCCTTCTATCTAAGTTCACAAGCACCTTATAAAGATCCTAATTAGGCAACAAAGGTGTCGGGTTAGCAAGAGCTCACCTAATTAATTCTAGTAGCAAGGTCACATAAACCTATGCAACTATTATTTCAAGTAATGGGGGAGCTCCTACACAATCTAGTAAAGCAAAAGCACAAAGCTCCTAAGCTCACTAGCAATGCTCAATAAACAAGACTACACAAGCCAAATTAGAGAGCTCAAATCACTTAGCTATACAAACTAAGCAATGTGACACAAGGTTACTCAAACCAAATTAGTCACACAAGGGAGCTACTTCTATGCTACACAAGCAAGAAGGTAACTAGCAAACTACACAAGTCAACTAATTACAAGAGCAACTACACAAGCACAATGCATAAGAAAGTAAATACAAGCTTGTGTTGGGGAATTGCAAACCAACGGGAATACAAGGATGACACGGTGATTTTTATATCGAGGTTCACATGCTTGCCAACATGCTAGTCCCTGTTGAGACAAGCTCCAAGGTTCCCGCCAGTCCTCTTGCTAGTGGTGACCCACAAGTCACACTCTCCCACGTGGAGTGCTTACCACAAGCTCTAGCACTTGACCCGACCGAACCACTTGTCACCCTTCATGTCTCGCTCTACTAGAGTTGCTCTTCATGGCTCCCGTAGGGTGAGCACAATACCCCTCACAATCTCTTCTCCAGAGCACCACACAATCTTCTTTGTGTACTTCAATGAAGACCACCACCAAGCCGTCTAGGAGGTGGCAACCTCTAAGAGTAACAAGCACCACTGGCTTACAACTTGATCACCTAGTGCCAACACTTGCAATCTCTCATGCACCCCACTAGAATTGCTCTCTCACTTAGCGGATATGATTAGCACTAATCACAAGTGAGTTGGAGGGCTTCCTAGAACTCTCACACAAGGACACTAAGTCCCCAAGGTGCCAAGCACCTCAAATGGTCAGCCACCACCTCTATTTATAGAGGGAGGCCTCAAACTAGCTGTTTGGACGCGTGCTAAAAAATGAACTACGGGCAGTCCTCCCTTATAGGACCGGACAGTCTACCCTTATGCTAAAACTAGCTGTTAGGTGCAGCAATGGTCACCCTAGACAGTCCATCATTCACCTAAAACTAGCCGTTAGAGTTCAAACGATAGCTCCGGACAGTCTAGGAATTATAGGTGGACAGTCCACCGTTCAAACCCGAGAACATGTCCATAACCTGTCCTGAACCTCTGTTCCTCAAAAATTAGCCAGCAGACAGTCCACCCTTATAAGGTCGAATAGTCCATTGTTGATTTCTAATAGCCTGGACAGAGTTTCCAGCAACTCTGCTCGCCACCAATTTTAGCCGGCGGATAGTCCGCCACCCAGGCATGTATAGTCTACCGTTCACTTGTCAGATTATGAATAGTGTGAGCATCGCATCTGATCCCTCCCAAACGTCAGCGTCCAAGGACCGTGAACATTCCACCACCAAAGGGTAGACAGTCCGCCATTGTCTAGAAAGCAACCTAAGCTCTCTACCACCTCCTCCTCGCTTCCAACTTCTTCTCCTTTGCAAATGTGTCGACACCACCAAGTGATACACCACCTTGTGCATGTGTGTTAGCTTTTCACAAATATTTTATCAAAGGATTAGCTCTCTTTTCACCACGCCACTCGATCCTAGCAACGATGCAAAGTTAGATCACTCAAGTGGCACTAGATGATTGATATGCAAACAAGTTTGCACATCTTGATAGTATGGACATATATCCTAAACCCAATCATAAACTTCTCTACACACCTATGACCGGTGAAATAAAATGCCCTATAGGTTATACCTTTGTCTTGCGCATTCCATTCTATCTCCTCAATGTCGATGCAACACATACACCAACATGATCAATAGTGATATGATCCACTTCATATCATCATGTGAACTTATTGGTTCATCGATCTTGACCTCACTTGCTCTTCACCATTGCATCGGTCCATCAGCACCAAGTCTTTGCTCAAGCATCCCGCCATGCGGTCCAGTACTTCAAAGCCTCCGACTTGCCCTTCACTCTTGCAACCGGTCCATCAAGCTAAGCCTCATCTTGATCTTCTCCACCTTAGTCACATGACTCCATGTCATATCTCATATGCAATGAGCTCCTTCATTACATATTCACCTATGGACTAATCTTCTGTGTATTCTCACATAACCACATATTAGTCCACCTAGGTTGTCACTTAATTACCAAAACCAAACAAGGACCTTTCAATTGATACCATTGGTAAGCAAATAACAAGAATCAAACTTAATTGAGGATACATTAGTATGTGATTTCTTGTTCTTTCAATCATGCTCTTTGTGACCAACTTACTTGTAACTAGTGCAAAACCGACCATTGTTCTTCACAAAACTAGTCTTGTGAGGAGCAAAGGTCGTCTTACCTTTCTTGGGGGTATAGCACAATCCCTCTTTTGTAGAGAGATGCCTTTTGGCTACCCAAGCACATAAGCAAGTAGTCCTCACCACCATAGGCTTTGCCTAAGGTGAGAGTGAGCTCATTGACCTTCTTCTTGAGTGTCTCATTTTCCACCAGTAGTGAGGCATCATAAGTGAAACCATCACTCAAAGGTAAAGTGAAAGTAGTAGTGCTACAAAAAGGGTTAGTGGGAGCAACAACAATGGCTTATAAAAAGATTTATCAACAATATCACATGTTAGTCCCACATCACATGACATAATCACTTGCTCCTTCTTGACTTGCTCGAGGAGAGAGGAGTGAGCTTTTTTAAGCTTAGAGTGAGCTTTGCCAAGCTTCTCATGGGCTTCCATTAGCCTCTCATGAGTGGCATTGAGCTCATCAAAGGATTACTCAAGAGATTTGACTTTCTTGCGTAATGCTTTGCACTTGTTTCTCTTCATCTCAAAGCAAGTATGTATTTGCTCACACATGTCCATGAGCTCCTCCTTTGTGTACTCCTAGTCATCATCATCACTCCTACAATCATCACTTTCACAATCATCATCATCACTCACATCATATTTTACCTTTGATAGGCTTTGCCATGAGGCATGTCGATGGAGTGTCGAAGAGAGAAGGCTTGTTGTTGATAGCAATGCTTGTAATTACCTTCTTCTTGGACTTCTTGTCATCATCACTAGAGTCACTCTCCACTGATGATGCATCACTATCCCATGTCACCACATAGCCTCCACCTTTCTTCTTTCTTTGGAAGGTCATTTTCTTCTCCTTCTTCTCCTTTTGCTTCTTCTTCTCATCCTCATCATTGTCACTATTGTAGGGACAATCCACTACAACATGGTCTGGGCTCTTGTAATTGTAGCATCTTCTCACATATTCTTTGCTCTTGTTGTTGCCTCTTCTCTTTCTTGCACTATAGCCCATTTTCTTCATGAATTTGCCAAACTTTTGCACAAAAAGAGCCATAGCTTTATCATCAACGTCACTAGCATCTTCATCATCACTTGATTCTTCTTTCTTGGACTTGCCCTTGTTCTTGGATGATGAGCTAGCCTTGAATGCTACACTCTTATACTTCTTGTCTTTATCCTTCTTCTCTTCTTAGTCAACCCCTTTTGTTTCCACACAATATGTCTCTTGTGTCATGACATCACCTAGTACTTGGTTAGGGGTTAGTTGCTTCAAGCCTCCTCTAATGATGATCAATCTTAATGTCTCAAATCTTGGAGGTAAGCACATCAAGAATCAATGAGAGACATCATCATCATTGATCTTCTCACCCAAAGCCTTCAAGTCATTGACAATCACTTACAATCTATGGAACATTTCTGGAATGCTCTCATCATCCTTCATCTTGAAGCTTGTCATCTTGTCCTTGAGGATATATAGCTTGGCACTCTTCACCGCCAGTGTGCCCTCATATGTTTCTTCCAATCTCTTGCACACCTCACTAGCTCTCTCACAATCCTTGATTTGCTCAAACTCCTTGGAATCAATGGCATTAAAGATGGTGCTGAGAGCCATTGTATTGTATTGCTTGTTGGCCTTGTCATTGTTGGTGAGATTGTTCGGATCAAGAATCACATAGTCACTCTCGGTCACATCCCACACTTGGTCATTGATTGAACCAAGGTACATCTTCATCTTTCTCTTCCAATAATCATAGCATATGCCATCAAAGAACGGTGGTTTGCCCCCCACATGGTTGAACACAATTTGAGCCATCTTTTAACACCGAGGTTGTTAAGCCTTCAATCAAACGGTGATCATGGCTCTAATACCACTTGAAAGATCCTAATATGGCTAGAGGGGGTGAATAGCCTATTAAAAACTCTATAAGATCACTAGAGCAATTTGTTAGAATGCTAAACGGTGAAATGTAATTTTGCTCTAGCTCTATAAGGGTTGCAAGCCACCTACTCAATAATTCTAGTTGTTATAATCTCTAGGCACACAAGAGGCTAAGTCACTACTCACAAAGATCTCTCAACAAAGCTACACTAAAGAGCTCCACTAGGTGAAACTAAGCTAGCAAGCAAGCTCTCAAATCTAACTACACTAAAGAGCTTGCTACACAACTAGTTTTCAAGAAAGTAAGGGAGTGAGTAGGGTGATTATATCGTCATGTAGAGGAATGAACCAATCACAAGATGAATACCAATTCAATCACTAGGAGAAAGCAAATCACAAGATGACACATGATTTTTCTCCCTAAGTTTACGTGCTTGCCGGCACGCTAGTCCCCATTGTGTCAACCAACACTTGGTAGTTCGGTGGCTAATAGGTATCACACACCTAGCCAACAAATGGCGCCGCGAGAACCTACCCACAAGTGAGGTAGCTCAATGACACGAGCAATCCAATAGAGTACCTTTTGGCTCTTCAAGAACTCATACAAGCAATTGATCGGAGCCGGAGATAATCACGAACTCCGCTCAATGATCCTCCAATCATCGGGCCATCTAGGTGCTGGCAAACACTAAGAGTAACAAGATCACGACTAGCCCAAATCACCCAACTAGTGCCACAGGATGATACAACTCAATGCAATGCACTAGAGGCTCTCCAATCTCACTTAAGATGATGGAATCAAGTGTGCAAGTGAGTGGAGTATGTTGCTCAGCTCCCAAAGGGTGTGCACAAGTGTAAGAGGTGCCAAGAGAGTGGCCATGGCCGGCCACACCCTCTATTTATAGCCACACAAGCAAATAGAGCCGTTGGCCCTTTGGGGCTATTTCTGTGGGGGCACCAGACACGGCGGTGCACCACCGGACAAGGGGTGGCGATGCCCCCTCCAACAGTCACCAACGGCTAGTGTGCCCCCCTTTGCTATAAATCGAATTCGGTGCTCTCATGTGAAAAAGGGCGGTGGCACCGGACAAGGGCGACGGTGCCCATGGCGGTGCACCGCTGTGCCAGTGGCGGTGTACACCGACATGTCCGGTGACTACCTCACTACAACCCTTCTCAGTCAGGTCTAGGTGGGCACCGTCCTAGGGGTGGTGGTGCCACCGGACAGGGGGTGGCGGTGCCACCCAGGCACCTCCACTTGCTCTCCAAGTTGCAAACTTTTTCATTATTCGATCCACGGCAACTCGAGCAACTCCCCGCAAGCGATGCTAACTTTCAAAGTGTTTTCTCAAAACATATTAGAGCCACGTTAGCATTTCTCAAAACATTTTCAATAAATATTTTTGCTTGCTCTTCGATGTGCACTAGGCCTAAATGCAATGCATGAAGTCTAACACCTAGTGGCACTAGATGACCGAATTGTCTAGTAGAGATCCCCTCTTAATAGTACAACCATCTATCCTAAACGTGATCACACTCTCTATAATGTCTTGATCACCAAAACAAAATCCCTATTTATACCTTTGCCTTGATCTCCGCACTTGATCATCATCACATGTGGCCATCACATCATTTCATGTGATCAACACCAACCCTTTAGTGCCACCATGCTCCACACTTGGATGTACCAACCTATCTCACACAACACTTAGATAGCAAGGTTAGTACATAGGTTTCATCAATTATCCAAAATCAAACTAGGGCTTTCAGCACCCACAGGGGTCTCAACCTCGTCGCGCCCGCGCCAATAAATAGACGTTTGAACAACAAAAAAATAATTATTTTGATGTTTGTACCTATATTTTTTCTTCATATTAGGGCGATATTAGGACGACGTGCCCACCCCCGTGTTTTTATCGTTTGTATATGTTGTTCCATTAGCGGTTCGTCCAATCCAATGAGGCGAGGGACGGAGAGAGTGTCATGGCGGCAGTTGCAATGGCAGAAACTGCGCGACGGGGCCGCCACGTGCCCACGACGGACGCGGGACGGCGGCGGAGCGACGTGGACATGGACTTCAGACGGGAGATGGCAGCGCAAGCAACTTCATCAAACTCTCTTGCCGTGGATCTTGAATCGTGCACTGTGTACAATATGTTTCCTTCTATAATTTTTGCTCGGTTAAAACTGAAAAAAATATAGAAATCAAAACCGAACTCATCAGTTTTTAGTTTCCTACTAACAAACGTGCCCGTACGTTGCAACGGGAAAAAATGTTATCAAATGTTTGACCTATTTGCTTCAGCTTACTGACACCTACAACAGTTAATTTGTATAGGTACTACTTTTGCTGTTTTGAATGGTTGCTGTGGTTTTTCCAGCGATCACAAATGAACAGGCACATTAATAGAAAAAGAACGACAATTTATGGCAAAAATTAGTATACTCGTTGATGAGTATGATTGAGACCTCTCTCAATCTTTTATATGTTAGCCCTTGTCGAGGATTGTAATGGTATATGCGAATAACTTAGATATTGTACTTGTATATGATATTTAAGTTGGTAAGGGGTTAGTCATCGTGGTGTCAAAATTTGGTCCGATGAGTATGACTGATACCTCTTCCATTGGTATATGCAAATAGCTTGGATATTTGTACTGATACATGTGGATAGCTTGGAGATATATTTATTCTTATTAAACTGGACGACAAACTACTCAAGATTTCAGTTTACCTTTCGATTAATTGGGATATTGGCTGATCTAGGTTAAAATAATTTTTATTCCTAATGAAAACTACGCCAACAACTTTAAGACCATCGGTTCTATTGATAATAAGTTTTATTTTTAATCCAAACTACATCACCCCAACTTAGTCGTATAAATATTTGTTTATTAGGTAAGAGTAATATTAGGTAAGAGTAAAAGTTTTAAAGATCCATAATACGAAATTTATTATTTATTATTATTTTATGTTTATAAGAAAAAGCAAATGGACTTCATTAGGAAAGAAAAAACAAAAGAAAGGTCACGGGAAAAAGCAGCACGGGACCACCCCTAGCGGGGGCGGCAAATTTTTTCTGAGACCCCAACGTAGGAAATACCTCAAGCGTGAGAAACAGAGATAGAAAAAGAAAAAAAAAGACGGACGTCCAAACATGAGAAGAAATAGAAACGGAAACGAACGTGAAAAGAATACTGCTGATTAGGCTGGACGAAATTTTTTTAGTAGTAGAGGATATGAACACAGATACCGTATTTGAATTGAAAAGTAGAGGATATAGACACTGATTAAGAGACCAGAAGGAGGACGGCAGAAATAGAAACTTCCTTATTATCGAACGTGGAGTGTGTAAGAAATTTTGCCTCTTTATTATTAGAGATATTAAAGATCCATAATACTAAATTTATTATTTATTATTATTTAATGTTTATAAGAGAAAGCAAATGGACTTCATTAGGAAAGAAAAAAACCAAAAAAAGGTCACGGGAAAAAGTAGCACGGGACACCCCTAGCGGGGGCTGCAATTTTTTTTTGAGACCCCAGCGTAGGAAATACTCCAAACGTGAGAAACATGAGATAGAAATAGAAAACGAAAAAAAGACTGGACGTTCAAACAGGAGAAGAAATAGAAAAGGAAACGAACATGAAAGTAGTAGAGGATATGGACACAGATACCGTATTTGAATTGAAAAGTAGAGGAGACCAGAAGAAGGACTGTAGAAATCGAAACATCCTTGTTATCAAATGCGGAGTGTGCAATAAATTTTGTCTCTTTATTATTAGATATATAAATATAGATAAGTAACCGAATGGCTCTTAGTTTTTAGAAACTGAAGTTTTTGCAAACCGAGTAAATTGAATCCAACCGTCGGTTTAAAACCGATTGCCCTGTCCTAGGCCTTGTTTAGATTGATGTTAGGAATCAGTATTTGGTATTGTAGCACTTTCGTTTGTATTTGATAATTATTGTCCAATTATGGCCTAACTAGGCTCAAAAGATTCGTCTCGTAATTTATAATCAAACTGTGTAATTAGTTATTTTTTTTATGTATATTTAATACTCCATACATGTGTCTAAAGATTTGATATGATAAAAAAAGTGTGAAAAAACTTACAATCTAAACGAGGCCCTACTCATCGACGGCAGCGGCATACATGATACTGCTATTGAGTACTGACGTACTGTGTCACTCTCATCGCGAAACAAACTCAGTGAGACATTGACTACATGGTCCCACGAGAGAAACGTTGGGGACGTGGCGTGGAAGTGGAGCCGTGGACAGACCGACCGAGCACGCAGCCACCGGAGGCGGCGGAGGCCAGCTAGCCAGATCACTGCACTGGCACTGCGCATCCACAGCTGGAACTGGAAGTAGCGGGCCGCCTCAGGGTGTGTTTAGTGGGATGAAAGTTAGAATTTGGGTTACTGTAGCATTTTCGTTTTTATTTGGTAAATAGTGTTCAATCATGGACTAATTAGGCTCAAAACGTTCGTCTCGTAATTTCTAATCAAACTATACAATTAGTTTTTTTCGTCTACATTTAATGCTCCATGCACGTATCGTAAGTTTCGATATAATGGGTACTGTAGCATTTTTTAAATTTTAGGGTGCCATCTAAACACGCGCTCAAATTCGGAGCATGTTGTGTGTGTGTGTAAAAAATTCGTAGCATGTTTAAACCGCACCGGATGGACCCAAATCTACACCACCCACCAAACCAAACGGGCAACCCCAATCTCGGCATGGTTTAATTTTGGTTTCCTTCTATTTCTTCCCTCCACTTCGTCTCCTCCGCGACCGCACGCGGCCACGCGCCTCCTCCCATGGAGTCATCCGCCGCGGGGGGCGACACCCCTACCCAGCCGTCGGCTTCCGCCGGGGCCTCGCCTCCGGCTCCTCCTCCCCCGCCACCGCCGCCGAGGGGGTGGCTCGCCGGCCTCGTATCCGGCGCCGGCCGGATCCTCGCCGCCGTGCTCGGGCCCGAGCCCTCCGCTTCCGGCTCCGGCTCCATTTCATCAGCCGCAGCGTCGGACGGGGACTCGCCGTTGGCCTCGTGCTCGCCGGCATGGTACCCGCCTCCTGGCCCTCATGGTGAGGGCTGCAATGACGCCACCGGTACGGACTCCCCCAACTATGCTTGGAAAGTTTGCGCCTTTCAGGCCCTGCCGCTACTCTGGGTGCCGCATTGCCGCATTTGCAGCTGTATCTAAATGTTCGTGCTGTGTTTGCGTTATTTGCATGCTGCGTATAGGGGTAGCGACGGCGATTCGAATGACCAAAGTTCAGTGAAAAGTTCTCGAATTTTGGCGCTTCGACTTCGGAATAGTTTTTTTTAACTAAATAGTACACTGGATGCTTGGCAGTTTCATGTTTCCCCCATCTGCATCTGCATGGGGGACGATGGTTGTTTCTTTATTGCAGTCACTTACTTACTAGGCCATGCTAGCATGCAACTGACCGATAAAAGTCGATCCATGCTCATGAATACAAAATATGTTATTGGATCGTGGACATGACTACATTGGCACTAAGCCACTATCTGGGCGAAAATACTCCTTAAGCGTCTGCTTATTGCCTTACCCATAGAATTCTTGTACTAAGCATATGTTTGAGCTGCAATCCATAGGTGGTCCTGGAGGGTCACATGAGCATTCATAATATGGGTCCATACTGACCATTGAAGCCTTATGGGCCCCCAACTGTAATTCAAATTTTAAATTTCTGAACCGAGAGGGAGATAAGACATGCATGGACTCAGATATACGGCTAGCAACCCTGAACTTGAGATTTTCCAATGATTTATTTCCTCCGTTAACGAGTGGCACATGAGTCGTCAATTCTTTTCATGACCACTAACTCAGCAATATGATTATATGATGTGCAGCATCAGTAAGGCTAGCTAATAGGCCAGCCAGACTGGAATCTGTTTTTAAGTTAGGGATTGATTAAACCTTGTAGTTTATTGGCAGTCTCAATCCTTCTCATGGAAATAGTGGGTCCTACCACCACTTTACATCTCTTATATAATTATATTGTTGTTCGACTGCCAGTCATTCCATGTCATGGTTGTTCCTTTTCTTAGATAAAAACCATCTGGGTTCTGAACAACCCAAAACGGAAGGGATACCTTTAAATGTGTTTTAGTTTGTGAACTTACCTCAAATCATTTGCACATGTTATTATAAAATTCTTTTGTTCCTCTTATTTCCTAGCTTTTGGAGTATAACTGTCTAAACCCTTTTTTTGTGCTTTTCATTTGCTTTGGTTTTTACCGATATATCTTTCTGACATAAATTCCATTACAACCTGTAACTCCTAATGTCTTAGGAATCATCAGTGTTCTGTGCTCGTTTACTTATTCTTTCCTGTAAATGGACTGTGCATTTTTACTTATTTTGTTATTTTAAATGGAGTGTTATTTTAAAATTCAGTCCGATGAGTTTTTGAGATTACAGATAATGGTGATTCCCCAGTCTTTCCCCTGAGTAATAATCAATCAAATCAGGTATTCCCAGTCATTCTATTTATTACCTAACATATTATCTCCCTATTAGTTTGTAAACATGCTCCTCTCTCTGGATTACAAGACTAGGAGTAAGGGATCAATTACCTGAGCACTTCACAGTTCATGCGTTGAAGTCATGTAGAACTGTTTGTGATTTTAGGGTGAAAAGGAGACTGTTCTAAAAGGCTACCCTGGGTCCCTAGCAATTATCTCTGAGATTGAACCAAAGGATGCCATAATGCAATTGCTTATGCAGGAGACCTATTCAAGGTATTGCATCGTATATGTAGTATCGACTTCCAATTTCCCTTCTAAACTGTGCTGTTTAATTTGCGTTTTGCCTTTTCATTTAAGCATATTTTTTATCATGTATTTGAATGTGACATTCTATAAATATGTTTCAGAATTCAAACTCAACCAAACAATCACTTTACATGCTTCTCTTTCGGTATATTAACTATTCATTATTATATGATGGCCATGAATTGTCTCCTACTGTGATAAAGCAACAAACGCTGTGAAGTGCTGCCCTTGACTCTTTGTATTCTATTAACACCTTTTATAATCCTGGATAATTTAATACTTGATGGTGGCAGATTGGCAGTGGTTGAAAATCTACAAACTATGTAATTAATATTCAACAGGACATAATTTCTTTTTTTTTTACTATCAGGTCTGAGTGCAGCAAGTTTATAAAGATAATTCAAGAGCGGGTTTTAGACTCGGATTCAGGTGATATAGATGCTGGTGGGTTTTCTCTTGCAAGTGCTCAGAAGGCTGGCAGACTAGCCATAGATGGTTACTCTTCATTTAGTCCACATGAATCCTCACCTGCAACTTCTAGTCTTCAAGTGCATAACTGTGATAATAGTGCTGCTGTGGGCACAATTCCAAAATTAACTCATACCAACCAAAGCCCTTTCATCAACAATGCTAAGAACATAAACCCAGTGAGTGCTTTTGCTTGTAAAAATTTAGTCTGTTTCAGTCTATATTAATCATGACTTCATGATATATTTCTGCACAATGCATACTACCTCAATATGTTTTGTTGATCGGTTCATACGCTGAAAAATATCCTGGAAGTATTAAATCTTCAGGAGATTTTTCTCATAGGTCTTATCCAGCAAATGGTGTTTGAGGCGGTCTTCTGATATTCAATTAATCATACATGCACCTTGAAGTGATGTTACTACCTCCGCCCCTAAAAGAAAATCATTATAGTTTTGTCATAAAGCCAAACTTTCTTAAATTTGACCAATATGGAGAAGAGTCGGCATTTATGATATTAAATAGACGTACATATATTTCTTGATGAATCTAATGATACTTATTTAATACAATACATATTAGTACTTTTATATATATAATTGGCCAACCTTGATATTTTTTATTTAAGACAAAATTAGAATTACTTTCTTTTAGGGGCAGAGGGAGTAGTTGTCAATTTTTAGTTCAGTTGCTATACTCAATTTGGCAGCAACCTTCTGTAAGTTCACATGGTTTTCTCCATGGACATACATTATTAGTTTCATGTTTACAGTTTTTGGGTGGACATACATAAATTCCTAACTGTGTGACCTTAATCTAGTCTCAAGCACCGAGTATTCAGAATTGTTGTTGTTGTTGTCAGTATGCAAAATATTTTGTATCTATATGCGGTCCAAAGCACAATTAGTGTGTTGCTATATATATCTATTCGAAACTGACTCAAGTGACTTTCTTTTCACTATATAAACGAGTTTAGTTTGATGAGTATCTTTTGAATCTTACAATCACAAAATTATGGATTTGTTTTGGCAACTCTGGAATGAAAGAATTTTATCGCTGTATACTTGACTGCAGGTTCTCAAACGAAATTACTCTGTTGATGCATATGGGGAGATTCGAAGAGTCAGGCCAAAGATCAATGGAAATTTGTGGGACATTTCAAAATTCAAGCAAGTTGATATTATTCGAAATCATCCAGGTTGAGATTAATCATTTCAGCTATTAGTTGAGAAAGACCACTAAGCCTCCGAAAGATTATCAATTTGCGTACATCTACAACTTATACCTATTTTTCTTATCAGCTGCAAATTCATGTGAAGAGCTCACTACCAGGAATCCAAATGCTTCCAGAGATGGAAAGAAACTATTAAATGATATTATGGGAGCCAACAATTTAACATACCCTAACTTTATTTCAAAAGTTGAAACTGCTGATGAAATATTAGATGTCCCCGATAAACCTTCAGCTGTAACTCCACAGCTATTTGATTCCAGTTCTCCGCAAGCTGGTAGGGAACAAAAAGGTTTTGGTGCTACAACACTCAATCAGTGTTCTAGTGAGGTACTGATATCCCACTGTACCCAAGATTTGTTGGATGCCTTTCTTTCACGTGAGAACATGCTATTTGTCGTGACATTAAGATGAGATGACTTTTACCATAGGACCTGAAGAAAGGCTTTGCTTTGAAGGTGGAGCCTTTGAATGCATTTATTCCTTTCGAGCAGCAGATGATGGACTTATCACACAGGAAGCAAGAGCGTATGTTATTGTCATTGAATATGTTTTTCTTGCTTGTCATATGAGATTGATCCCTCAACATCCTCTGAATTTCTATTATCATTATTTGCAATTACTGAGCAGATGCTGCCTGTGACGATTCATGCTCTCTCTCAAAATTAATGTTGAAGGAGGATATTGAAGCTGCACCCAGGTAGTATATCATACCACTCTTCCTAGACTATTATTCTGTGCAAGAGTTTAACCAACACCAACGTTTACTAGTACTTGTGGTGGCTGTGCTTTGCCATAAGAACTTGGAATATTTGATTTTTGCTAGAGGAGTTTGACTTGAATTTAGGATCAAAATGTCGAGAGTCGATGGCTTAGGATTGTAGTTGCTATATAGGACAATGCTGTCTGTTAACTTTAACCTTGTGTTTATGATTCAAAATCACACATTTCTAGAGCACATGTGCTTCTTTTATGATGAGCTGTTATCATTGATCACTTAATATCCACCACCTGAATTACATCTTTGAAGTTTCTAGTAAAGGGTTGTCGGGTGCAGTAAACATTCTGTACCATATTATGCCCAAGTTTTTTTTTGCTGTAGCTGTCAGGTTAAATGTCTTTGAAAGTTAAAAGAAGTATTGTGCCAATAAAGTATTCTGTAAATGTCTATTTCAGCCTGCCGATGGGCATTCAAGTACAAAATGGCTCCAAGAACCGCAGAAGAAGGCAACCCAACTCACAAAAAACCACGGCAACTCCAACAAGGTCACCTGCAAAGGGTTCACGTCGGAAGAACAACGATGCCATAGTCAAATCGGAGATGTACTTGCTTGAGCAAAGCAAGCTGGTACTGACAGAACAAGAGCAAGAGTTGGGAGACGTTCCGGTGAAGAGACCTGTTGGGAGGCCCAGGAAGGCGAGGTAACTTCCAGCATTTTTCATTTTTATATAGGAACAAGGCATGGTAACCTTTCATGCCCTTGGTTGTAATCATGGTCTACTTGTAAACTAGGAATGGACCTAGCTCAGATGATGCGAGCACCCCTGCTTCGTAGGTTTGAGTTCCGTTTGGCTTGAATTTGGGTGCCTTTTTCAGTTACCTGTAACTTCTGTAAAGTGTGACTGTGTGAGCCATCTTAATGCCAATCTTAACTTATCGAACTTTTGAATCACTTAAGGCACAGCAGGCAGCAGAACTAGAGAATTGAAGTTTTTTATGTGTGCATTAATGTTTCAGAGAACGGACATGCTAGCACCCAGATGCCCGATCCGGGCGCTAGCGTTCAGACGAGCATAGGGAGCGAACGAGTGCCTAGTGTGTCGGGCTCACGAGGGAGTGCACAAGTAGTGGTGTTGTGTTGTCCCGGACGTTGACCATGCCGCCCCGGACGTTGTTTGCGTTGCCCACCGCTTTTCATGTGCATCCTATTTGTAACATTTGATCTACTTTTGAAATATTCAGGTGCAACAGTTGCAACATATAAAAGAAGACAGATGAAACACTTGAACATATGTAACATCCAGACGAAACACTTACAAACATACGTATGAAACACTTGAAACATATACTTGCAACATGCATGTATATGCATCATCTAGATCTACTTTTGCAACATCCAGACAAAACATTTGCAACATTCGTTTGGAAACATATGAAACATTTGGAACATCCACTTGAAACATACGTATATAATCATTACAAGTGCAACGTCCCGATCTACTTTTGCAACATCGATATACAACATTGCAACATACCTCGGAAACATCTGAAACACTTTGAAACATACTATTGCAACATGCGCTTTCAGCGTAGCATTTGCTTACTGCTTGAACGAATGGAGGCTTATCGACACAGAGCTCGAAGCCGTGGAGTGGCGCGGAAGTCGCCAGTGTGGAGCTCGTCGACGACACGGACCTCGACTGGGGCAGGGGTAGGCGGATGGAGCACGGCCGCGATGGGAGGCGCAAGTCCAGGAGCGACCTAGCGAGCGCCTAGGGCGTCGGGCTCGCCGTGCGCGGCGCGGGCGTGAACGGGTGTCCCACGAGCAGAGCGAGCGGGCGACACGGGTAGGGACGGCGTGGACGAGTGCGGGTTCCATCCGGACGGACAAACAGCCTAGAAGGAGCATTTCCGTTCGGACACCGAGAATCCGGACAACTGGACAAGGGGAAAGAGAGAATGTATTGACATCATTATCATTATTACCAAATCGACTCCATGTAAATCATGTTTCATAAATACTATTGTCAGCAGCAGATAGTTAACAACCTGTTCGTTTGACTGTGGCTTGTCGTAAACGATCGTAAATTTCCAGCCGGAACAGTATTTTTCTCTCACACAAACCAGTCAGCAGTACTTCTTCGTAAACCAGCAACGATACGAACCAGCTAACCAACCAGCAACGATACGAACCAGCTAACGGAACGTGCTAACGTGTCTTAAGTTGCACAAATCATATGTCGTTTTATCGCCAGTCGCAGCTTCAGCTCGCGTGCTGCACCTGGACAGTGAAACAGATTGGCCACACCCACACTGGACAAAAGGCCAAAAGGGTCAAGCCCTCGAAGCGGAAATCGACGGTGGGTGGTCAGAATTCGCCGGAAGTAGTCGGCAGATCAGATGTGCCGGCAGCAGATTTGCGCCACTCGATCAGGGATCGGCGCCACTGACTGATCCGATCAGGTTCAGATCTCCATCTCCCAAACACAACAGCGGAGCGGGTCGCCTCGCCGCCCTCTTCCCGCCAGCCAACTTCCCGTCCACCCGCTCCCGCCACCGTATCCGTAAACCCAATCCCCTAGCTGGCATGCTGCGCGCGGGCCTCCGCCTCCCCTCCACGCTCACGAGCTCGTAATCGTTGCCTGCCGCTCCTGCACCGAGCGGCCAACGCGCACCGCCGCCGCCGATGGAGGCCACCGGCCGGGGGCTGTTCCCGAACAAGCCCACCCTCCCGGCGGGGCCGAGGAAGCGGGGCCCGCTCATCCCGGCCGCGCCCCCGCCGCCGTCTCCCTCCTCGCTCCCGCTCGACTCGCTCCTGCTCCACCTCACCGCGGCGCCGGCGCCGGCCCCCGCGCCGCGGCGGTCGCACCCGACACCGACGCCGCCGCACTCCTTCCTCTCCCCCGCCGCGCAGGCGCTCGTGCTCGCCATCTCCTCGCACCCGCTCCCGACACTCGCGGCCTTCCTCGCCTCCCGCCGCGACGAGCTCCTCCGCGCGGACATCCCGTCCCTGCTCAAGGCGCTCGAGCTCTCGGGGCACTGGGAGTGGGCGCTCGCGCTCCTCCGATGGGCCGGCGCCGAGGGCGCCGCCGACGCGTCCGCGCTCGAGATGGTCGTCCGCGCGCTGGGGCGCGAGGGCCAGCACGACGCCGTCTGCGCGCTGCTCGACGAAATGCCGCTCCCGCCCGGGTCCCGCCTCGACGTCCGCGCCTACACCACCGTGCTCCACGCGCTCTCCCGGGCGGGTCGGTACGAGCGCGCGGTCGAGCTCTTCGCCGAGCTCCGGCGGCAGGGGGTGGCGCCCACGCTCGTCACCTACAACGTCGTGCTCGACGTGTACGGCCGGATGGGCCGCTCGTGGCCGCAGATTGTCGCCCTCCTAGATGAGATGCGGGCCGCCGGGGTCGAGCCCGACGACTTCACCGCCAGCACGGTGATCGCCGCGTGTTGCCGTGACGGGCTTGTTGATGAGGCGGTGGCATTCTTCGAGGACCTCAAGGCCCGCGGCCACGCCCCGTGCGTCGTCACCTACAATGCGCTGCTCCAGGTGTTTGGCAAGGCCGGAAACTACACCAAGGCGCTGCGAGTGCTCAAGGAGATGGAGCAGAACGGTTGTCAGCCAGATGCTGTGACGTACAATGAGCTCGCCGGAACATATGCCCGGGCTGGGTTCTACGAGGAGGCTGCCAAGTGCCTGGACACAATGACATCCAAGGGTTTATTGCCAAACGCATTCACATATAACACCGTGATGACAGCTTATGGGAATGTTGGGAAGGTGGATGAGGCACTTGCTCTGTTTGACCAGATGAAGAAGAGCGGGTTTGTGCCGAATGTGAACACATACAATCTTATCCTTGGCATGCTTGGCAAGAAATCAAGGTTCACTGTGATGCTAGAGATGCTTGGAGAGATGTCAAGGAGTGGATGCACACCAAATCGGGTCACATGGAACACAATGCTTGCAGTCTGTGGGAAGCGTGGCATGGAGGACTATGTCACCCGGGTTTTGGAGGGGATGAAGTCTTGTGGGGTTGAACTGAGCCGAGACACCTACAACACCCTGATAGCTGCATATGGTCGGTGTGGCTCAAGGACTAATGCATTCAAGATGTACAATGAAATGACCAGTGCTGGATTCACCCCCTGCCTCACCACATACAACGCATTGTTGAATGTGCTATCGCGACAAGGTGATTGGTCCACCGCTCAGTCAATCGTAAGCAAAATGAGGACCAAGGGGTTTAAGCCAAATGATCAGTCATATTCACTATTGCTTCAGTGTTATGCAAAGGGGGGCAACATTGCAGGGATAGACGCAATCGAAAAAGAAGTTTACGGAGGTACCGTTTTCCCAAGTTGGGTTATCTTGAGGACCCTTGTCATTGCCAATTTCAAGTGCCGGCGATTGGGTGGCATTGAGAAGGCATTTCAAGAGGTAAAGGCCAGAGGTTACAATCCTGACCTCGTCATATTCAACTCCATGCTGTCAATGTATGCCAAAAATGGGATGTACAGCAAGGCCACCGAGATCCTCGATTCAATCAAGCAGAGTGGGCTGAGCCCTGACCTCATCACTTACAATAGCTTGATGGACATGTACGCGAAGTGTAGCGAATCGTGGGAGGCTGAGAAGATACTGAACCAGCTCAAAAGCTCTCAGGTGAAGCCTGACGTCGTGTCCTATAACACGGTCATAAACGGATTCTGCAAGCAAGGGCTGATCAGAGAAGCTCAGAGGATCCTCTCCGAGATGATCGCTGACGGCATGGCTCCCTGTGTCGTAACTTATCACACACTCGTTGGGGGATACGCCAGCCTGGAGATGTTCAGTGAAGCTAGAGAGGTTATCAACTACATGATTCAGCACAACCTGAAGCCTATGGAGCTGACCTACAGGAGAGTAGTCGACAGTTACTGCAAAGCGAAGCGATTCGAGGAGGCTCGCAGTTTCCTGTCTGAGGTTTCAGAAACTGACCCGAATTTTGATAAAGTGCTGCATACACTCACAGCCTATATAGAGGATGCACAGTTTGGAAGGTAGGCTGCCTGTGCTAAAAGGTGGACTAGGTACAGTTTGGAAGGTTTCTTTGGTTACAGGCAAGGCAACTGGCAGTTTGCAATTTGCATGGTATATGCTCAAGTTTTGATAGGCAAGGTTACTAATAATCTTGAAGAGCCCGTGTTTGCCAGAGATGGCGATAATATTGCACCTTGCAAATGGTGCTGTATGATGTCAAAATAGTCTCATTCTTCAACCAGTGTATAGTGTACCTATATCCACATTCTGCTGTGCATACTTTAGATTGCGACAACCTGAAGCCTGAAGGGCACCTGATGTATGATGTATCATTCGATTTCTTCTGAATATAAATACACCATTCAGGTGATCTCAAATGGGCAACCTCATCAGTTAGCAGCATCCTGAGTACTCTATCCATTCCTACTGCTGTAGTTCCTCGGCTGTCCGCTCTCAACTCTCATGGTGAAAATATCGTCTTGTGTCGGACGGGATGATCGGGGACGGTCATGTGGGGTGGAGCCGTCAGCACGAAGCAGTGTCCACGTCGCTTTCGGCCTGCCGTGCACGCTGCTTTCTCGCCTGCTCTCAGGATGTCTGGCACGGCAACGGCTGAACGGCATGACGTTGAGGCGATAGAAGATTAGGCCTTCCAACGCTGCTTTTTACCAGTAGGCAAAGGGATTAGATAAAAAATAGATATTCTACACTTTACAGTGGCTTACAGAAGCTATATATATTTGGGGAGAGAAAAGGTGGTCCAAAAAAAGAAGTAAAGGACCTGTTTGGTTCACCCCTTCTAAAGCTCACTGAGTCACTTTTAGTCACTAAAATACCAAACACTCCACTAAAGTTTTGGGGCCGCTAAAGTTGTGGCTTTTAGTCACCAAGGGGTAGCCAGAAGTGACTAGAGTGTACACGTGACAGCTGCTTTAGTGGTCTTTAGTCACTGTAACCAAATATGGGGTCACTAAATTTTAGAGGGGTCACTAAAATTTAGACTATGTTTAGTTCGCGAAATGAAAATTTTTGAATGTCACATCGGATGTTTCGGGGATGTCGGAAGGGGTTTTCGGATACTAATAAAAAAAAACTAATTACATAGCTCGCCTGGAAACTGCGAGACGAATTTATTAAGCCTAATTAATTCATCATTAGCGTATGTTAGTTACTGTAGTACTTATGGCTAATCATGGACTAATTAGTCTTAAAACATTCGTCTCGCGATTTCCAACCAAACTGTACAATTAGTTTTTTTTTCGTCTATATTTAATACTCCATGCATGTGCCGTAAGATTCGATGTGATAGTTTGAGGTGAAATTTTTTAGAACTAAACCAGACCTTAGGGGTGGAATCAAACATGCCCAAAGACGAGACATGATGAAAGGAAAATGTTTCTTTGCAAATGACAGTAGTATCAATATTCGTTAGTAGATCGCTTTATTTACAGTAGAATCACTGAAATGTTAGGCTCGATTGGGGATGCCCTGCAGGAAGTAGACTTGTTTGGTTTGGACGTTCGGTGAACACTGAACAACCGTAAAAGTACCATCCGCACAAAGCAAAAGCGCCTGCAAATAAGCTGTCCTAAATGGTAAATTCGGCAGATAAGTCCAAAGCATTGCATTCGGCCAGTTTAGCTGCTTCTGTTGTCCTGGTACAGTTTGACCGCTCTCTCTTGTCCTTGTTTACTGTATATACACACTGTACTATTACGTTATTCCAAGCAAGGGAAGTGACACTTGATGCTGAATGCGTAGGTAGGTGGTCGATGTTTCTCAGTGAACAGAACACTGCACGGAGTTGTTCTCGGTGAACAGAACACTGCACGGACTTGAAGACGATCGGTGGCCGGCGATCGTCTTATGGCAGAGGAAGTAGAATAACAGCCTGCAAGTAAGCTTCATGCTGAAATTATAGGAAAGAGAAGAGGAGACAAGAAAAGTGGCTGTAAGTTTTCAGCCAGCGTATGCACAAACTTTAACAAATTTTGTGAGATAAAAAATAAGTTATGTATTAACAATGAAAAGCTAACTGCTATATATATAAGTCGACTAAGAGATATGTTGCAAAGGTCCGTATAACAAGCAAGAACTATATTATTAGCCTTATCCTTAGGAAAACTCTTTTCGATCACAACCTTTTCGATGCCATGGCAACTTGCCCTAGTTGCTGCCATTGCCAAGGTCCTGAGCCAGGAAGAATTTTGCAGCATTTCAGTGAGGAGGGGATTTCTAAAAGGAATTCCATGTAGCTTATTACTATAAGCAAAAGAAACCATGGGCACAAGATTTTGCAAGTTTCTCTTTGTCTGTTTCCTTTTGAAATGAACACTTCCACACTTTGTGGCATTCGCTGCAGATTCTGTGGTCGCATGAGGTCGTGAACGGTGTTCAGTTCCACGTGAAAAAAAAAACAGGCTCGTTCAGTGGAGAACGCGCATGTGCGTGTTGTGCCTGCCACGATTCCGATTCGCATCATATATAATGGCTCCCTGCCAACATTTCTAAATTTGAGAGGAAGAGCATGGCGCAGGAAGGTCCGCACAATATTTTGTACTACCGTATATCGCGGCCGCGCGATTGTTTAAGGGCCGTTTTTCTTTTTTTGTTTTTTGTTTTTCGGTTTGAATAAATGAAACAACCATTTCCAAATTTGTAGGCCCTGTGTCTGTGTGATATGGTGAACAAAACTGCCCAAACACTCGCACGCATTGTCGCATCGCGCGATCTACGGACGGCGACGGCTGCGGATGCACTCGCTGCGCCCGGGGCAGGGAGACCCGTGCAACGGCACGACACGTCAAGCCGCTTCGCTCCCCTTCTGTGCACACACTGGTACAGTGCAGCACTGCAGCGTGAAAGGCACGGGACCGGCGGGCCGGAGTCTTCTGACTTGGCAACCGTCGCAGAGCGACGAGCGCCACCTGCTTGCTGCCGCGTGCCTGCGTGCGTCCACCACTGCCGCACTGCGCCCGCCGCCCTTGCCTCTCCACTCCACTCGCTCACTCGTGTCCCGCTTCCCCCAGCCCAGCCGCGCCGCACCGCGACGCCAAGGGATGGATGCGCTCCGCCTACGGCCGTCCCTCCTCTCCTCGTGGCCCGGCGCCGCCCGCCTGCGAGGTTAGTGAGGTCCTTCCCCCTCGCCGTGACAGAACCTAGCTTATAGGCTTAGTACTATTGACCTAGATATTTAGTTTGACGGATTAGTCGTGTATATTCTTGTAGCCACAAAGACTGCGATGCTTGTGATGCGCTTCGGTGTGCGAGTGTTCCTTTGGTCTTCTCCAATCGAGAGATGTGTCGGTGTTTCGAGTAAACATCAACTAGTAAAATTATATTTGTTGCACGTTAGGCTCGGATGGTGTGTTAAAGGACACAAGGTTTATACTGGTTCGGGCAGAATGTCCCTACGTCCAGTCTGCTGCTGCTCGTGTTATTAGCACTGAAAAAGGTTCGTAGTAGGGGGTACAAACGGTTGAGAGAGGGACATGTCCTAAGTCTTTGATGGAAAGGTCGAAAGGGCGCTGAGAGCTCGGTTGCTGATGTGTTATGTGATGCGTTGTGTGTTGAATTTATCCGTCCCCTTAGTGGGGTGCCCTGCCTTCCCTTTTATAGATCAAGGGAGAGCAGGGGTTACAGTCTTACAGATGGGAGAAAGAAGAAAAATCAGAGGCCAAGAAGGTCCTTCGAAGGTGCCGGATCTTCCTTTTCCTCTGAGTCAGCCCCTGTAACAGAACCGCCCAATTTATACAAGATCAAGTACGGCTGTCCCCGCTAACACGTTGACACACACATACTTTCACTCATATAAACCCGGTAGTCCGCCGAGTGTCCTGAAAGACCTCGGTAAATCAACATCACAACCAAGATCGCGTGATTAAGCAAATACACATCACATACGCAGGGTTGCAGCGGAAAATAATATTACAAATGGATTCGCAAATAATAGTACAAGTTTGGGTTTCAAAACCGATTAGTGAAAACAACATAGCTTTCAAAAGATTACATTAATATATGTTCCAAATACATTGCTAGCATAAGTGACATCATCCGACAAAAGCATATAGATGAGAAGTAACTATAGAATCACCGAGCCACCGGCGGTTAACCACCATCTTCAACAGGCCAAGAACTTCACCTGCAACATGGTGGGATAAACCCTGAGTACGAGAAGGTACTCAGCTAGACTTACCCGTCATAAACCAGAAATAAATGACACCCAGGGAGTATGCAAGGCTTATGAGGTGGGCTAGCTTGACATAGTTGCATAAAAGAGCTTATGAATATGGTGACCAATTTAACCTTAGCATCAAGCTTATCATCATTTACCTATCCACTAGATTAGCACCTGTACTAGAGCACTCACTTATTAGGAGCAATCAATATTAACCATAGTAGGTATAATAAGGCTGTCATCATCATATCATCATTTCTGAACCATTATGTTATTTAGTGTATCTACTTTGGAGATAAGCCCGTCAAGTTCTCACTAACCGGGAGAGACGGCGACTCGAATCGAATTACAACTCAGCTGAGGGGGTATTCCTAACTCTCACCCTGGCATACTTTGCAAGGGTAGCCGTGGGTCACCTTTGGGACATCTCAGGAACTAAATTCGTGGGTTCGATCAGCGCCAGCACTCTCAGGGATTACCCTTCTGCCAGGACGATCAGGACTTTTAAATCACCTGCCCTTAGACTCACGCCTACGGCTCCCTTCCGAGGCGCACTTTATACTTATCGACTCCTGGCCTGAGGTGAGCTACTCGGCTTCGCGGTCGGTCTTCAGGCCGGCCAACTAAGAGAGAGGCATGCGTTCAACATGAACAGGAAAGGCTCCAAGATTCAGTCCTTAATCGACACAGACGGAGTCACTGCAAACCGGCAAGCCTCCGCCCGGTCTTCATTTCAAATTAAGACTGGTTCTTTTCCACGATAGCAAATATAGCCAACCGTGCCATATGTATCTTCCTATATCTCGCAGGTGACAGGAAATCACCTGACTTCTACCGTGTTTAAGTAGGGCTAAGCACTACACGAGCCTGAGCTACATAGGATTCAGGGTATCAATATCTGGACAAGGATTGGATAACCAATGCAGCAAGTGTTTGCATCCAACACCTAAACTTAATGCAACAATATATATATGTAACAATAATACTTTAACTGCATTTCGGAAATTAGGAGGCTTAATATGCTCCGGGGCTTGCCTGTGATCCGACACAAGTCAGTTCAGTTAGCTTACACCGTCTTGGTGACACCTTCGGTCCTGGCACTTGCTTAGTCCTTCTATCCTCGGGATATATCCACCAAACCAAATCTTCGGGTTTGGCTCCAACATCGTATCCTTCACGTGGTGCATCTAGCGTACCTAGATGAGATGCAATATGCAAGTGCATAAATATGAAGAATAGTACCATGAGACCCATCACAAAATAGCAAGCAAGACAAGCATAGTATACACTAACACACTTAAGTACTTTGCGATGCTTAACTTAAACATCACACAATCTATCATGCTAAGATGGCAAAGGAGACGACAACACCAAGCATGACACAAGTTTCCCAAGATCTCGGGTGCTCTAACTCAGTCATCATTCAGGGCATAAGTCACACTTAACAATATACAAGCAAACACTATAATTGGAATCTGCCAATTTCTAGACATGCAAACAGCAGCTACAAGATTTAGCTATAACTGGAGTTATACAAATCCAAATGACTTGCAAGAAGACATTTTGGAAAGCTTATGAAATTATCTACATTTCATATATAACCATCATAGCATGATTCACAAGTTAAGTAGGTCGAAATTATACATTTACAGAAACTGGTCCACAATTGACAGAGAGCAGCCATTTCTAAAACCCAACTTTAAACAGGCATAACTCACAAACTACTTTGCCAAATGACACCAAATTTTAACAGAAGCTAGATACATGAATTATCTACAACTTTTATATAAACAAGTTTCACAACAAAGCACATTATCATGAAGAACTTTGCTAAGTTCCCAAATCTGTCTATAAAGCACATCGGCAAGAAATAATTATTAACTTATATTGCAAACACATAATTAGTCAAAACCAACTTTACCAACATATCACACATGACTAAAGAACACCAGAAAAACTAGTGTCCATGACCAAATAAATTCTTTTAATACATTTCTTAATTTATTTTAGATAACAAGGTGACTTAATGAACATATACCAAAAATATACAATAAATTCTACAAAAATTACAGTGGCTCACATATCCTATCAATAGGCTACTGAACAAATTTCACTCCATTTGAATATGTATAGCAACCTCTATGAAAAAGACAAGCTGCTAAAGCAAGAAATCATGTGAGAGCAAGATAAACCAATAACTCACTCATACTTCATCCAATACTCATGAAATTTTTACCACACATCAACTATCACATGAGTAGCATGCCACAAAAATTTCACTTCATTTGGAGCCCTAGATCTACAGTTATAAAAAAGACAAATACCACTAGCATTACAAACCTAGCTGCATAAATATATTTTTACAGCTAAAACTTTAAAGTAAAACATGTAATATTATAGATCTAGTGCATAGAGAATTTCACAAGGATTCCAAAAAGTCCACATTTACTATTTTACGAATTTTCTACGATTTACTATGAATTTCCAAAGTTCCTGCAAAATAATTACAAACCAGTCCTTACGGCACTATTCACATGAGTCACTGACTTCGCAGTTAGGCCCCTTTACTTTGTCGAATTTGAGCCCGAGGCCCCTGGTCGCAGAACACAGCAGGGGAGGCGTGGGAGTTCGCCACTGACGGCCGGAGGAGGCTTAACGGCGGCGGTGAAGTGGAGGAGGAGCACCAGGGTGTCCTCCCGCACTCGCTGGTGGTCTCAGATGGCCGAGAGGCGGCCCGAGGTGGCTTGGCCACGGCAGCGAGCGGCGGCGATGGCAGCGGCTCCGACCACTGGGCTGCTCCGGTGGTTTTCGCCTCAGCGGAGGTGCGCCGGTCGTAGAGGAGGAAGAGGCGGAGGTGGTGGTTCGCGTGGTTGGTCATGAGGGGGCTCGGAAGCTAGGGAACGGCGGCGACGGCGAGCTCGGCCCGCCGGCCATGGCGGACGCATGTCCTGCCGCGGAGCGGAGCGAGGAGAGCGCGCGAGGGAGCGAGCAGGGAGTGGAGAAGGGGATGGAGAGCTCGTCCGGGGCTCTGGTTATCTGCATCGGGCGTAGGGGCACGCGGCATGGAGGTGGGGGCGCTGCTCGCGCATGGTGGCCATGTCCACGGACAGGTGCCGCCCGTTGAGGCATTTCACCGAGCACGTGGCGGGCAGCGACGTGGGCAAGGTGGAACGCCGTTTTGGGCCGCTTCCAGGCCGAATTAGACATTGGGCCATAAACGAAATTTGTTCACCTCAGCCTGCTCTACGTTTCTTATTTAAGGTGCCCGGCCATTTGAGCTTTGTAACAGCGGATAATTAAGCTCCAAGATGATAGTGTCAATATGTTAACAGCGATCACGGAAACTCGCTTTCGGAGGTCGAAACTCGATCAAACTTAGTGCAACTTTTTGCATTCTCTTCTGCATAACATAACCTTGAACTTTTATTTTTGGACTAACTCAAGTTGCTTAGCAAAATTTGGAGAACGCGGGATGTCAATGTCGATGTCGGTGAAATCTGGACTGCAAACACGGTCGGGTTGATTTCAGCTTTTTCTCTTATACTTTGAGCACTGTTTTGATCTATTTCGAAGCTAAATCATGACTTGGTCCTTTAACAAAGTTTGTTATACTCAAACTTTTCTTCAACTTTCATTTTTGGTCAAACCTCATATCTGGTCTAGAAGTCAACTTTATTTCTCGGTCAACGCAAAGTCCTTTTTGCTACAAAATATAGGGTTTCCATTATTTTCGGACATTTTCTCCACCTTCGCTCAACACGAACCCTTCATAACTTTTGTTGTAGAGTTCAATTAGAGTTGTTTGAGCAAGGTTACAAGGTTTGGTTGACTTCATATGTTTCCATCTACTTGATAAAGTAATTCATGCAAAGATATGACTTATCATTTCATGTGACTTTTTGATTCCAAACTTCATGAAACTTTTCCACGGGTCTAGATGGATGCATGGGGATATAATGTACATGGAATAAGCATGTTTAACATTACTCTCGCATAATCTTAACAAGGGTCCATATGTAAGCAAATGTGCGTGGCCCAAGTTTAAGTTGGAGCTCCATCATGTAGATTTGATCTTGACACCTTGATTACCACTTGACATGTCATGTTTGAGCTCAAACCTATTGCTTAACTGGTGATAAACACTGGGGTGTTACAGCCCCACTGATATGGCAGACGGTGCTAGGGATAACACGTTCGCTGATCTTGATAGGGCCATGCTCTGGCTTCGTTTAGCAAGTGGTCACGTCCCATCCTTCCCCGGCGGGCGGCGTGGCGCACCGGGGTGCCGAGCCACGACCCTACGGGGAGTAGATGGGGAAGTGACCATACGTTGGTTACTATAGATGATGTGAGTTCTCTCCCTGGATCGTAGTGGTTGTCGTATGCTTATGTCAGGATCCGTGTTCGAGGGCTGATGACGGCGCCCACAACACTATAAGACAAAAGTCGGCGCCACAACACTATTCGGGCTCTATCATGCCTGGAAGAGCTTAAAGCGTCCGTCCCGTCATATCCTGACGGTACTTTTCTACAGGCATGCAGGGTATGGTCTTTGGTACTACGGTTGACTTGAGTGTACTATTGGGCCAGCCCTCGAACTCCTGGGCCCAGGTGGGCTGGAGAAATGCCTTTTGACCCGTATCCCATCGACGGGAAAAGAGTCCTGGTCTGCCCGGGAAGGCAAAACGTCCGGAGCGACTTTGGTGGGAAAGGATAGGGATCGCGGGCGCATATCCCGTGACATGACGTGGTGGTGTATCGTGGCAGGCACGGAGATCTAGACAGATGGTTGCCCTTCTCGCATCTGTCGCCCCTATAAAACCAAGGGGTTCACCCCTAGGGTTCTGTACTTTACCTCCTCGCCTTTGCACCTACAATCTCCGCCGCCAATTGCCTGAGCCTCCCGTACCCACATCGCAGCTGCCGTCAAGCTCGCATCCAACCACCCCCATCGTCTAATAGAGCAGTGGTGTAGATCCAATGTCACCCTCCAGCGCCTGGAGGGCCTCGTTCGACGTGGCCTTCTTTGCACGTGGACTATCGTCGAGGAGTGGTGGCTGCCCGACAATGAAGACGTGTCGTCGCCGCTCGAAGGCTACGTCGTGGCCTTTGCTCGCTTTCACAAGCAGGGATTCGCCACCCCTACCCACAACTTCCTTCGGTGGCTGCTGGATTACTACAAGGTGGAGCTGCAGCACCTTACTCCCAATGGGGTCCAGCACATTACGGCGTTCGTCGCCCTGTGCGAGGGGTTCTTGGGGATTATTCCCCACTTTAACCTATGGCGGTATTTCTTCGCCGTCACCCTCTTGAAGAAGCAGGAGAATAAGCGAGAGCTGAGCGTGCAGATGGGATGCGTCGGCATCTCGCTCCGCAACAACCGGGTCAACGAGTACCCATCGATGCATCTATCGACCTCCAACAAGGGGTGGCATTCGCATTGGTTCTATGTCAAGAATGACATAGCCACCCCCTTGCCTGCGTTCATCGGATGCCTCATTGAAGAGGTCCCAGAATCATGGAGGATGTGGGGGTCCTGGATAAAGACAAGAAGAAAATCTAGGACCATCTCACCGCCCTCCAAATTCTAAAGGAGAGGGGAGTGAAGGGGTTAGGGGTCATCGGTGCCTACCATACGCAGAGGGTGGCGCCATTGATGAGTCACACGCTTTCCCTATACCTAATGGCGCTCGGAGCGTCACTTGATGGGACGACGCTTGCCGATGAAGCGTTGTCCCCGTCCTAAGTGGCACAACATATCAAGGAGGCGATGGAGCCTTCGAAGGACAACGCCGACGTTGTTCTTGATTTCATGTATCCGATGTCGGGGCACCCCCCAATGCGGTCAGATCCAAGGTACATCGATTTCGTAAGTTCTCTTTCCCCGTACCTCCTTTTTACTTGAATTCCCGACCCCTTGATGCTGACATTGGGATAGCAGGACCAGCCGAAGAGACTCGTCTTTATGGATAGCTTGGCTCCGCCGCTGAAGAACCCGCTCGTGGCGGCGGCGAATCGCTCCGCTGCTGAAGAAGACGAAGGAGTTCAAGAGGAAGAAGAAGCTACAGAAGTTGCAGGCATGGGAGCAAGGAGATGAGACATACAGTGATGACGATGACGATGACGACAATGAGGAAGATGATGAGGTAGTTGTAGACACCGAGTGGGGTGACTTAGGAGGCGAGGACGCACTGACAAGTACCCACTCGTCAATGCAAGGACCCTTCCCATTCCATGCAAGGGAAGGTACGGCCATGAGGCTGGAGGAGGCAGGCCGAACCACTGGCCCATCCTTAGAACCATCAGGGGCAGGCGGATCTACCACCGCGCCCAAGGTGCTAGCCAGGGGGCCCCTACCTCCATGCCTTAGGAAACAGCAGGGATGGGCGAACCCATCGCCGCGCCCCAAGAGCCGGTGGCGGTGGATAGATCCACCGCCGCGCCCGAGGCACCGAGAGAGGGGAGTGGCTCCACCGCCGTGCCCCTAGATACGAGAGAGGCGAGCCCCTTGGCCTAGGGGTAGTGGACGGTCTCAAAACAGTCCTGCCTCGATAAGATGGAGCAGGGAGCTAGGGGTTCGTCCTCCAAACATCTCCACCACCCAACAGCGCCAGCGTAAGTTGCCGACTCCTCTGTTATCTCTGTTTTTCTCTATTTTTTCTCTGTTCTTCATAGTGACTCTCGCCTTTTGTTTTTTCTATAGCACTGTGAGACGGGTCAAATGGGGCACTTCTATAGTGCTAGTGCCCAAGAAGACCATCGCCTTTTATTCAAGGCGGGGGCTACCGCCTAGCGTCGCTCCCGTTTTGGGCGAGAGCGGAGCCAGCGTCATAGCTTTGTCGGCCGGTCTGGTGCCGCCCGCGGTGGTGCCCATGCCCTCGATGGGTCAAGTAGTCGACGAGGCTAAGGGGCGCCCTCGGAGGTTGCCGCTCAACCGGCGACGGAAGTGATGCTGCTACCGACGTCGGTACGGGCGGAGCTATCGGTCGCTCCTGTTGCTTCGACCACGGCGGGCGTAGTGTAGCCGGACGAGGTCCCACCGATGGAGGTGGAGGTGATGGTGGCTACAACGGATGGGTTGTAGCTAGGAGCTATGGTGGCGACGCCCGAGGCAGCGGCGCGTCCCATGCCACCGGTGGCCCTAGAGACAACGCCCGCCGTGGGCAAGACCGAGGGGGTCATGGCCTAGGGACCCTCGAACACCGCAGCGGTTGTCGAGGAGACTGGTAGGGAGTTGTCCCTAGTCCTGCCATCGGAGGGCCACCACCTGCCTACGCGGTATGAGCCCCCGCTCCGGTGGGTGAGTCCATGGGACCCATCGTTGGAACTTTTCACCGTTGACAATGCCGCCGAGGGCATGGAGCAGGAGAAGCTCAGCGAGGGCTTCACGGCCACGCTGGAAGCTCTGAACTAGGCCAGTGGCGCCCTTCAAGATGTAATCGTTCCCACCAGCTGGGTATTCACTTGGTCTTGCCTCTCGATCTCTTTTTTCTTCATCTATTTTTGTTTTCGCACCACCGCCTTTTTTTAGTCTCTTATTGCTCGCAGCCAGGAGAAATCCTGGTTCCTTCATGAACACAAGGAGGATTGGGACCACCTCATTGATGAGGCACAGTTGCATAGGGACATGACCACCTAGCTCCGCCAGAGGGTGGCCAAGTTGACTCCCCTTGCCACGGAGGCAGACAATCTTCGACGACGGGCGGCTGAGGCTCGTCGGGATACGGAGGATGCCGAGAAGTCTTTTGATGAACTATCGGAGAGAGCACGATAGGATTAGGAGGAGGCTGCCAGAGTGTAGAAGGAGCGGGATGAGCTGCTCTAGCAGGATGCTGAGACCCACTAGCAGATCATTGATCTCTTGGCTGAGGCAGAGAAGGAGCGGGATCTTTGGCTAGTGGCTAAGGAGAGGTCTGTAGCCCTAGAGCAGAGGGCAAAACTAGACACTGAGATGGTCGCCCGGCTGTGTAAGGAGCAAGACGAGCTATGCTAGACTACAGAGAGGCTCTGCTCGGAGCATGGCGTAGCCTATGGGGAGCGCGACCAGGCCATCTAAGAGCACGACGAGGCACAACAGAGGATCAGCTCCCTCTAGGCTGAGCTGGAGACCACAAAAGCCCAGAAGCTGGAGGCCAAGGGTGCCGCTACCGGACTGGCCACGGATATCGCTGAGGTGAGGAGTCTTCTTTAGGCAAAGAGCGACGAGCTTGATATCCTAAAGGTTGCCGTTGGCGTAGTTTGCGATGACCTGTAGGTGGTGCAGGCGGACGGGACTAGCTCGCTCGTGGCCCATGCCGTAGATATCACGGTGCGGGTGCGCTAGCTGGAGAATGAAGCTCTTCGCTCAGGGATCACCCAAGCCTTCACCGTCGCCCGCTCGCATTACGATCACAACATCAATTTTGAGGCGATGAGCCTTGGTTTTGCGCCTGGTTATGAACCCTCCGAGCTAGATGACATAGAAGCGACGATGGCTCCTTTTGCGGAAACCCTGGCGAGCAAAATTGAAGATATGGTTCTCCCCGAGAGGGGGTAGTTAGTCGAATGAGTTTGATGGATATTTATCTGTAATCTGTGGACAAGTGTCGGTACTTTTGTGTTTTGAAAACAGATTCGCAACTTTGCTTCATTAAACAAATTTGCAATTTCATTTTGTTTGATTGAACTTGCTTTCTTCCCTTTTTGCATTAAAAAAAAGGTGCTCATGCAATCTGACCCTTCCATTTGTTAAGTCTGTAGGGCCCGAGGTGTATAAGAGGGGAATTTCGATTATGCTGGTGAGCAAAGTTACCATAGCCATCGGGGCGTGGGTTTTTGTAGGGCATGCTCGGTTATTTGTTCCCTCAAGCCTTCTCGCTAACCTTAACATGAGGAAGAGGTCCGACGTAGCGACTGTTTTGAAAAAACAAGGTATTTATACCTTTATTAGCCCCAAGTGAGGTCCGTCCCCTTGCAGTTGCTGGGGTCTAATGTCACTAGAGACCGAAGAGAGGATAGCGAAGCTGCTCTTGCATTCGCACGTACCCCTTCCTTAGGATTTTAGCTATCATTCCGCGACCGTGCGTTCAGTCTCATTGCAAGTCCAGCCTTCCTCGAGCCCTCGCGTGGCAGGGATTCGGTCAAGGGTCAGCTCGTTTCTGCGACTGTCGCCCCATCCGTAGTTTTCACAACTGGAGGGGTTGAGGTGACATCACTTGCCTCGATGGCTCGAGTGACGTGCTTGATGAGCTCGCTAGTGAGGATGTTCGAACGGAATTCTATCCCATCGCTCGTAATAGGGTCGGCAAAGCCCTTAGGTGGCATTTCATTGCTCCTTAACCTGCCTTCCAACAGATTCCCCCTCAATGGGGATTCTATGGGCTCGGCTAGAGGTTGGATTGAACTAGAAGGTTGAGATGACCCTATCTGCCTCTATGCGGGTTGGGCGAAGGCCGCTGAGGCTCATCTATGTTTTCTCCCCTGGCTCTTGTTCAACACGAGGCGACCTCGGGCCCTTCGTGGGCCGGCCTTCGAACCTTGGTCTCTCAATCTAGGATTAGACAGCTCGAGCCCCCGAGCCCCTTGGGGTCTGATAGGGGTTAGCTGTGTTTCACGTGTCACCCTATCCTCGGTTTCCGCAACTAGAGGGGCTGAGCTAACAACACTTGCCTCGATGGCTCGAGTGTCATGCTCAATGAGCTCGCTAACGGGCATGTTTGTGTGGAATCAGGGTCAGTCATCTGCTGACGGGTTTGGCATAGCCCTCATGTGGCATTCCACTACTTCTTAACCCATCTCCCAGCAGATGCTTGAGCCAATCTATAGGCTTAGGTGGCCCATTGGACTCTCCTCGATGGAGATTCTGTGGGTTTGACTCGAGGTTAGAATCAAACGAGAAAGGTCGAGATGTCCCTGTCCGCTTCTGAGCGGGGTTGGGCAAGGTCGCTAGGGCTCATCTTGGTTTTTCTCCCCTGGCTCTGTTTGACATGAGGCAGCCTTGAGCCCTTCATGGGTCACCTTCAAACCTCAGTCAGTTGCCACTCATATCGAATGAGGCGACTACTGCTTCGTGACGTGACACGAAGCGTTGAGATGCAGCAATTGCATATGCAACGTTTGAATATATGGAATGAATGTACGATATAATGGTAATGAGGGTCAGTGATGTTACCTTGGTGGCACATTGGGAAGTTCTTACCGGATATGTCTATGCGGGGTTTGGGTCCGACGTTCGTGACGGGGCCGGTATAACCTGCACGAGCATCGCAATTTTTTATTTCTGTCTCTCAACAGTGATCCGAGCCGTTCAATTGACTTGAGCGACCTGACAGCTTCTCCTTGAAGGAGATTTCGCAGGCAGACCCCTTCGAACCCTTCTCAAGAAGGTGGATGCTAAAGCTTGGGGTACGGGGACAATGAATTCGATTACGCTGGTGAACAAAAAATGCCATAGCCACTGGGGCGTAGGGTCTAGCGGTTCGTTCCAGTTTTACTCAAAAATTTACACCCACACACCATGCCTCTGGTTTTTAAACGTAAGGAGGGGTCGACGAAGAGAATGCCTAAACGAGTAGACACTCTCGGTAGCCCTCGAGCGATGTTCGCGCCCTGCCATTGCTGGGGTCGGAGGCTCGGTATTTAAAATTGACACGCAAAGTAAGCAAGGGTGCTTATCTTTCGGCAGCTGTTCATTCGGCGTTCGTCTGGGACATCCGATCGACCCAGGAGGCCCATTGGGTTCCCCTTGATGGAGGTTCTGTCGTTGGGTCCTTCCAGGTCCTGCCTAGGAAAGTGGAGAGCTGCCTGCATGCGGGTGCGCCTTGTTTCTCGTGCCTAGTGTGCGGTAGTGGTGGGCCATGCCCAGGCCACATCCCATTTGACCAGGCGTTGTCTCATCGAGTAGGGCATGTCCCATCGGTCCAGACGCATCCCCTCGAATTCCCATTAACATTGAATTCCTAGCTGCATTGAATAGGGGAAGGGAGAGGGTTTTTTGTCCCAACCTTTTGCCTTTCTCCAACTGCTGCGTCTCCTCCTTAAATAGGGGAAGGGAGAGGGTTCTCGTCCCATTCCTCCACCTATTCCTAAGCTACTACCTCCTCTCCTTCTTCCTTTTTGCCGAACGCGTTCATGTGTCACGGCGGTTCCTAAGTGAGAGAGGGCAATGCTAGGGAGAGGAGGACTCACAGATCCGCTCATGAATCCAGAGCGCGATGTCGAGCTGGAGGTTATCCAACGTTGATGAGATGGTGCTGGCCGCCTTCACTGAGAAGGGGCCGCTTCCGCCGAAGGAGGAGGTGCACTAGAGGGTGCTGAGCGTCGTTGGCTTTGTCATTGTCTGCAAGGTCTTCATTGGGATGGAGCCATACAGGGACATCTTCCGACAAATCTTCTCCGAGTGAGTCTTGTCGGTGGGGAAGCCACCCAGGACTACGTCGATGGGGGCCTTCGCCCTTGCAGCCACTCAGATCGGCCAGTTCATGAAGTTTGATGAGATGTTAGAGACATCCATCAGCCATGGCGGCTATTCCTCGACGAGCAGCGCCCCCTGTCTAGGTGCCGTTGTCAGGGTTGCGACTGATCATAATGGCATAGTCCCTGCATGCCCTAGTGAAGACACCACGGTCACCGATGTGGTGCTCAATGTTGCAGACAATGGCACCCTCAAGGATCCTACGGAGCGATAGGACGTTGCTGATGCAGAGCATGGCGCGGCGACCATAGTAGTATTTAGAGTAGAGCTGGTCAGAAAATATAATCGTTTAAGTTGTGGGGGGAGCCCCCGTGGGAACAATTTTTTGTATTCATGAATACATCAGTCCCTTTTCATGATGAAATCATTTTGTAAGTGATGAATTTGTGCAAAAATGAACAAGGTCTTTAAATTTCATTACGACAAACAACTTTTAGCTTTTCTCCCTCTTTTTGTAAAAGAGGTTAGTGCCTTCTGACCCTTCCTGTAGTTAAGGTCACAAAAAGCTCAGAGTATGGGCGAGCCAATTCTAATCATGCTGGTGAGCAGGGAGACCATAGCCGCTGGGGTGTGGGTTTCCTACAGTCCTACCAGTTATACTCAGAGTTTATTCCTGAAATCCTAGCCCTTAGGACTTACCATGAGAAAAGAGGGAAAACACAGAGAATGTTTGTAAGATAAACATACTCATACCAGCCCCTGAGTGAGGTCTGACCCCTCGCATTTGTAGGGGTCAGATGTCACAAAAAATTAGGGATTTTGATGACAAAACTAATAAGAAAAAGTATGCTTTTATTTAGGGGTAAAAACGACATAGTTGCTCAATGTTCTAGGCGTTGGTGAAGACCTCACCGTCGATGGTTTTCAACTTGTAGGCGCTTGGCCGGAGTACTTCCACGATGATGTACGACCCCTCCCAGGGTGGGGAGAGCTTGTGGCGGTCCTTGTTGCTCTACACGAGGCGGAGAACCAGGTCCCCGACATTGATGGCTCGGTCCCACACCCATCGACTGTGGTACTGTCACAACGCCTGCTGGTATTTGGCCGAGCAGAGGAGGGCGACATCACGAGCTTCGTCTAGCTGGTCCATGGCATCTTCATGGGATGCCTTGGCTCCCTATTTGTCGTATGCTCTGATCCTTGGTGCTCCATAGTCGAGGTCAGTTGGGAGGAAGGCCTCAGAACCGTAGACCATGAAGAAAGGCATGTAGCCAGTGGCTCGACTAGGGGTTGTCCTTAGGCTCTAGAGCACCGCGGGGAGCTCGGTGACCAAGCGTGCACCAAATTTGTTCAACCAGTTGAAGATCCTAGGCTTGAGGCCTTGTAGGAGCATGCCATTTGTGCGCTCGACCTGCCTGTTCATTCGAGGGTGCGCGACGGTGGCCCAATTGACCCGGATGTGGTTTTCATCGCAGAATCGAAGAAACTTCTTGCTGATGAACTATGTGCCATTGTATGTAATGATGGAGTTCTGTACTCCAAAGTGATGGATGATGTCGAGGAAGAACAGCACGGCTTGCTCGAACTTGATCGTGGAGATCGGCCGAGCTTCTATCCATTTTGTGAACTTGTCTATGGTGACAAGCAAGTGGGTGTATCCTTCGAGTGCCTTCTTGAGAGGCCCAACTAGATTGATCCCCTAGACCCTGAAGGGCCACATGATGAGGATCATCTAGAGTGCCTAGGCTAGGTGGTGAGTTTGCCGAGCATAGTACTGACACCCTTCGTAGGTGCGCACGATCTGCTCGGCGTCAGCTACTGCAGTGGGCTAGTAGAAGCCCTATCGGAATGCATTTCCAACCAAGGTCCTAGGCACGGCGTGGTGACCATAGACCCCACCATGGATATCGCTCAGCAAATGCTTCCCCTGTTCGATTGGGATGTAGCGCTGCAAGATCCCGGTGTGGCTCTGCTTGTAGAGTTTGCCCTCCACAAGAATGAAGGACTTGGCACGACGAGTGAGTCGTCGAGCTTCCATCTTATCTGTCGGTAGCATGTCACGGAGGAGGTAGTCAAGGTAGAGTGTTCTCCAATCGACCAGAGGGTCAGGCTCTATCTTTGGATCCTCTTCAAGCTCCATGACCTCGAGGCCAGATGGAGCCGTCGGTTGGTTAGCCCCCGAGGATGGATTGGATGGACCGTCATTGGCCTACTCCGACTATTCGTAGCACACCGAGGGCTTGTGTTGGTCACTGGCGAAGACACCTATTGGTGCCAGCTCTCGACTGGATGCCACCTTCATAAGCGCATCGGCCGCCTCGTTGAGGTACCATGGGATGTGATTGAGTTTGAGGCCATCAAATTTGTCCTCCAGTCGTCAGACTTCTTGGCAGTATGTAGCCATCTTGGTGTCATGACAGCTTGACTCCTTCATGACTTGGTTGACGACTAGCTGGGAGTCGCCTCGGATGTCGAGGCATCAGATGCCCAACTCGATGGCAATGCGTAGGCCGTTGATGAGCGCTTCATACTCAGCCACACTATTGGATGAGGGGAAATGGAGACGGACCATGTACCTTATGCGTACCTCGAGGGGTGATACAAAGACCAGCCCTACACCGGTGCCCTTTTTCATCAGTGATCCATCAAAGTACATCGTCCAGTACTCTTGATCAACAACTGCCGATAGCATTTGGACCTCGGTCCATTCCACGATGAAGTCTGCCAACACCTAGGACTTGATCGCCGTTCGGGAGGCATACATAATGCCTTGATGCATCAACTCAAGCACCCACTTTGTGGTTCTTCCCGTGGTGTCCTGGCTTTGGATGACCATGCCAAGGTGGAACGACATCATGACTGTCACTTGGTGTGACTCGAAGTAGTGGTGTAGCTTCCTCTTGGTGATGAGGACGACGTACAGGAGCTTCTGGATTTGGGAGTAGCGGGTCTTAGAGTTGGATAGTACCTTGCTGATGAAGTACATTGGGCACTACACCCTGAGGGCATGCCCCTCTTCTTCCCACTCCACTACCAGGGCAGCGCTGACCACTTGCGTGGTGGCCGCTATGTATAGCAGAAGAGATTCTCCATCAGTTGGAGGAACCAAGATCAGGTCTTTTGTTAGAAGCAGTTTGACCATGTCAAGTGCCTCTTGGGCCTTGGATGTTCACTCGAAGCGGTCGGCTTTCTTCAAGAGTCAATAAGGGGGAGACCTCATTCACCAAGGTGCGAGATGAATCGACTGAGTGCGGCGAGACACCCTATGACTTGCTGAACCCTATTTATGTTCTGAATTAGGCCCATCCTTATGATGACTGAGATTTTCTTTGAGTTGGCTTCGATGCCACTCTCAAAGACGATGAAGCCGAGCAGCATGCCCCTTAGCACCTCGAAAACACACTTCTTGGGATTGAGTTTGATGTCATTCGCTCAGAGTTTTGCAAAGGTCTACTCAAGATCGGCCATGAGATGGTTAGACTATTTGGACTTGACCACAATGTCATCAACGTAGGCCTCAATGGTCCACATGATGAGGGCCCCGAAGCATTTGAGCATACAGTGCTGGTATGTAGCCCTAGAGTTCTTCAGACCAAACGGCATTGAGACATAGCAGAATGATCCGAAGGGGGTGATGAAAGATGTCATGAGCTGTTCGAACTCTTTCCTCATTATCTGATGGTACCCAGAGTACGCATCAAGAAAGCAGAGGGTTTCACACCCCGAGGTATAGTCGACTATTTGGTCTATGCGTGGCAAAGGAAATAGATCCTTTGGGCACGCCTTGTTGAGACCCATATAGTCAACACACATACTCCATTTCCCACTCTTCTTTCATTCTAGAACTAGATTAGCTAACCACTCTAGGTGGTATACCTCTTTGATGAATCCAGCCACCGATAGTTTTGCTATCTCCTCACCGATAGCCTTGCGTTTCTCCTTGTTGAAGCGACGTAGGCGTTGCTTCACCAGCTTGGAGCCTGGGCAGATCTTTAAGGTATGCTCAGTGACTTCCCTCAGAATGCTGGCATATCCGAGGGTTTCCATACAAAGATGTCTTTGTTGCCGTGGAGGAAGTCGACAAGCGCGCTTTCCTATTCAGAGGAAAGCGTGGTACCAATGCGCACCATTTTACCTTCGGCGCTCCCAGGGTCTATGAGGACTTCTTTAGAGCCCTCTACAAACTTGAACAATCCGGTCACCTTCTTAGCGTCGGGCGCTTCTTCGATGACCTCTTTGAGGGTGGCAAGCTCCCCGAAGGCGATGATTGCTGTAGCATGACCGCAACACTCAACCTCGCACTGATAGGCACGCTGTGTAACAACCCAAAAATCCACACACAAAAAAAATTACAACTATACAATTTTTCTTAAAACTCCCATGTGATGATGAGTGTCATGTATAGAAACCCAACCTAAGAGATGCATTAGGTCTAACCCCAACCCAAGTTGTGATAAGCATGGCATGTCATTAGTTAATTGTGTTTATTTAATTTCTAACAAATAAAGTGATGCATACATTTGTTAACTCAAATTGTGATTTGGATTTCCATTTGTTTCATGTTATGCTTAACAACTCTTTTAAAGAAACACACCATAAAGTAATTACTATTCAAACCAAAGGATAAATGTGTAAAAAGAGAAAACTAATTCTATTTTCATACATAACAAGCTACACCTATGCTGATATACAAAATAGCTAAATAAATTCCTAATATATATAAAAGAATGTGGTGGGCCTCATATCTAAAACTCCAATGAATTTGGTGCACCCATTTTGAATTCAAATACCCAAACCAAATTTGAATTCAAATCAAGGAAGAAGAAAAAGAAAACAGAAAAAGGAAATGAGGAAGAGGGCCTCGCAGCCGGCCCAAGCCTGCTCGGCTTCACGGCCCAGCTAGACCCACCGCACCAGCCAGCCCCGCCAACACACAGCAGCAGGCCAGCCCACGAGCTCGCACAGGCCTAGCAGCCAGCTCGCACGCCGCACCCGCCCACGCGCCTCCCCGCCATCGCTTGTAGCCGCTGCCACACAGACCCCGCATGTCAGCCCTCATGTTCATCTTCTCCACGCCACGCCCTCGACCGCTCACGCCAATTCCCCTCTCTGACCGAGCCCCGACAGCACTGGCAGGGGTGGGCCAGGGGGTCACGCCCGGGGCATGCCCCTGTCTCCTTGGCGCCACGCCCACGCAACCTCGCGCCACCGTAGGATTCATCGCATGCCTCTCCACCGATCGATCGCCATCCGCCATGGAAGCTTGGTGCTCGGCTATAAAAGCCCGGCCTCGGTTGCCCTAGCGCCCGAGCTCTCAACGCCCCGCCGCCACTATGTGGCTACTCTCTGCACACCCGAGCCAAGAGAGAGAGAGCCAAGAGAGGAAGAAGGAAGGGAGCAGGAGAAAGAGGAAGGAGCCGCCGATGGAGCACCTCCGAAGCCGCCGGAGCAAGGACAACGCCATGACGCTGCATGGCTTCTGGAGCTACATGGCCACAACTCGCCACTGCGTCACCATCCCCTCTTCCACAACACCTACGGTGAGCCCCCGGTTCTTCCCCTGCTCGCCGCCGGACCCTACTACTCCAGCCATGGCGCTCCATACCATGAGCGCATTGGCTAGGGCCATCTCCAGCCGCTAGGAACACACGCACCCACACACACACCTGTGACCACACCGTGACCACCCCACCGGAGCCTCGTAGCGCACCCGCGTGCCTCGCCGTCGTCTTCATGATCGCCGTGGCCACTGGGGAGCCCCTAATGGCCACCTGGAACCCGAAGCCCCGCCTTGAGCCTTGGACGCCTTCGCCGTGCACCCACGGATCCGCAGAAGCCCCTATCTGCCTAGTCAAGCCACCGGAGAGCCTGCAAACGCGACCTCGCCACCAGCGAGCACTGCCGAGCCACCCACCGCCGTGGCCAACACCCTAGAAGGCCCTGGCCACCACTTAGACCCCAGCATCATGATCGCCATAGCCTAGGAAGCCTTTCCCCTCCCCAATTGGACACCAGCACCGCCACAGAGGCTCACCAGCGAGCTCGCCGCTGGTAGGAGCACCACCGCGGGAGAAAATAGGGGAGACTCCCCTCGCCGGCTGTCCGTGCTTGCACCCGGTGCACATGGACCGCGCCTGAGAGAAGAAGGGTGGACTTGTTTGCATATCAGTCATCTAGTGCCACTCGAGTGATCTAACTTTGCATCATCGCTAGGATTGAGTGGTGTGGCAAGTTGAGTGGCTAATCCTTTGGAAAATGATTGTGAAAATGCTAACACACATACACATGGTGGTGTACACTTGGTGGTGTTGGCACATTTGCAAAGGAGAAGAAGTTGGAGTTGATGTGGATCAACTCAGCGATGTAATGGAGGCAAGAGGGGTTCGAAACTCCACCGACGGAGTGTCACCGATGCCCTATATAGAAAAGATAGGGTCTCACAGAGTGGACCAGACCCTGGTCACGTGGTGACCGGACGCTAGGGTCCTACGTCCGATCAGTGGCAGCAGAGAGTGTGCGGGCATCGGTCTTCGACTGGACACTAGAGCTGAAAGTGACTGGACGCTCATAGGGTGCATCCAGTCAGGCTAACATATGGTGACGTAGGTGACACAGAGAAGTTGGAGAAGGACCAGACACTGATGCTACGTCTGATCATGACCAACCGGACGTGTCCGGTCACCTCTAGAACCTTACTAGAAATGATCGGACGCTGGGGTTCTACGTCCGGTCACTTTGAGCAGCTGTGTCCAGTCATCACTTGACCATTGAGATCAAGCGACTCAGGTTGAACAGAGGTGACATGTGGTGAGCATCCGTTGACCGGACGCTGAGGTCCAGTGTCCGGTCAACCCAAAAAACGCCCAGTGAAGGGGTAACGGCTAGTTTAGCCCTTGGGGCTATAAATAGAAGGGTGTCTCAGCCATGGCTGGGGCTGAGCCCTTCGAGTAAACACCAACTAGTAAATTTATATTTGTTGCGCGTTAGGCCCGGATGGTGTGCTAAAGGACATAAGGTTTATACTGGTTTGGGTAGAATGTCCCTACGTCCAGTCTGTTGCTGCTCATGTTATTAGCACTGAAAAAGGTTCATAGTAGGGGGTACAAATGGTCGAGAGAGGGACAAGTCCCAAGTCTCTGATGGAAAGGTCGACAGGGCATTGAGAGCTCGGTTGCTGCTCAGTTGTGTGTTATGTGATGCATTCTGTGTTGAATTTATCCATCCCCTTAGTGGGGTGCCCTGCCTTCCCTTTTATAGATCAAGGGGGAGCAGGGGTTACAGATGAGTGAAAGAAGAAAAACCAAAGGCCAAGAAGGTCCTTCGAAGGTGTCGGGTCTTCCTTTTCCTCTGAGCCAGCCCTGATGATTTGGCAGATGGTGCCAGGGATAGCACATTCACTGATCTTGATAGGTCCATGCTCTAGCTTCGTTCACCAAGTGGTCACATCCCATTCTACCCCAGTGGGTGGCGTGGCGCACCGGGGTGCCGAGCCACAATCCTATGGGGAGCAAACGGGGAAGTGACCGTACGTTGGTTACTATAGATGATGTGAGTTCCCTCCTAGATTGTAGTGGTTGTCGTATGCTTATGTCAGGATCCGCGTCCGAGGGCTGATGGCGGCGCCCACAACACTGTAATACTAAAGTTGGCGCCTACAACACCGTTTGGGCTCTATCATGCTTAAAAGGGCTTAAAGTGCTTGTCCCGTCATATCTTGATAGTGCTTTCCTACATGCATGCAGGGTATGGTCCTCGGTACTATGGTTGACTTGAGTGTCCTATCTTACCCTATGCTCGTCATTATGAAGGAGCAGGGTGTAGATGTTGGGCGAGGTGAAGCCAGTCCTAGGACATCGGGCGAGGTAGAGTCTGCCCTAGGATGTCAGGGGAGGTGGAGCCAGCCCTCAAACATTAGGCGAGGTGGAGCCAGCCGTCGGACATTGGGCGAGGCGGAGCCTATCCTCAGACGTCAGGCGAGGCAGAGCTAGCCCTTAGACATTGGGCGAGGCTGAGCCCAACCCTCTAGGGTCGAGCAAGGCAAAGCCAGTCCTCGGTTGTCGAGTGAGGCAGAGCCAGCCCTCGGACGTCGGCTGAGATGGAGCCCGCCCTCGGACGTCGGGTGAGGAGGAGCCAACCCTTAGCTGTGGGCGAGGTGGAGTTTACCCCCAGATGTCAGGCGAGGCAGAATCTAGCCCTCGGGGGTTAGGCGAGGTGGAGTCAATCCCTTAGGGGCCAAGCAAGGCGCAGCCAACCTTCGGTCATATGGGCAAGAAGTGTAGTTGCGTTCTTTGTCTGTTAATAACCATCAACGTTTGATGGTTACTAGCTCCACCTCTTTGGGTACCCTAGTATTTGGTCCCCAACAGTAGCCCCTAAGCCCCTGGGTGATTCTGATAGAATCGCCCGAGGGGTGATTTGACTTGGCAGAGGGTGCGCACGAGCGCACCCGATGGGTGTAGCCATAGAGCCCCTGCATGATTCAGATAGAATCACCCGGGGGTATTTCAATTTGCCAGAGGGTGCCCACGAGTGCACCCGTCAGGTGTAGCCCCCGAGCCACCGGGTGATTCGTATAGAATCGCTCGGGGGCTAATTCGGACCCTTCGTGGGTATGGCTGTGAGATTAGGTGTTTTGGCAACTGGATAGTTTAAAGGGAACCTAGGTATCCCATTTGTGGGGATTTGTCCAAGGTTAGCCTAGTTGAGACTTGATCGTGGATCGAGACTCCCTTGAGGCTCATGCGCCTGAGTTTTGGCCGCTCGTGGGCCCATCCCTCGTTGGGACGACCGTCGAACTATTGGGCTAGCCCTTGAACTCCTGGGCCTAGGCGTGCTGGAGAAATGCTTTTTGACCCGTATCCCCTCTGCGGGAAAAGAGTCCTGGTCTGCCCGAGAAGGCAAAACGTCCGGCGCGACTTTGGTGGGAAAGGATAGGAATCGCGAGCACATATCCCACGATGTGACATGGTGGTGCATCATGGTAGGCATGAAGATCTAGGCGGATAGTTGCCCTTTGCCCCTATAAAACCAAGGGGTTCGCCCTCAGGGTTCTGTACTTTGCCTCCTCATCTTTGCATCTACAACCTCCACCGCCAATCGCCTGAGCCTCCCGCACCTGCATCGCAGCCACCGTCAAGCTCGCATCCAACCACCCCCATCATCTAATGGAGCAATGGTGTAGATCTGATGTCACCCTCCATCGCCTGGAGGGCCTCATTCGCCATAGCCTTCTTTGCGCGCGGACTACTGCGAAGGAGTGGTGGCTGCCCGGCAATGAAGATGTGTTGTCGCCGCTCGAAGGCTATGTCATGTCCTTCGCTCGCTTTCATGAGGGGGATTCGCCACCCCACCCACAAGTTCCTTCAAAGGCTGCTGAATTACTACAAGGTGGAGCTATAGTACCTTACTCCCAATGGGGTCTAGCACATTGCGGCGTTCGTTGCCTTGTGTGAGGGGTTCTTGGGGATTAGTCCACACTTCGCCTACTACAAGGCGTTCTTCGCCGTCACCCTCTTGAAGAAGCAAGAGAAGAAGCGAGAGCTGAGCATGCCGATGGGATGCGCTAGCATTGTAACGTCCCGCCTCTTCGAGGCTAGGCCCGCTTACATCTGGCAGCTTCTCTAGGATATTAGACTACCCTCACAGACTCTGAGGCCAGGCCCGCTTACATCTGGCAGCTTCTCTAGAATATAGACTGCCCTCATAGACCAACACAGGTCTTTTCTGCGCACTTTGTCCTCACTCGTGCGCACCCGGGAAGAACTTCCTGGTCGGTCACCCATCGCTCCAGGCTAAGCACGCTTAACCTCAGAGTTATTTGCAGATGGGCTTCCAGAAAAGAAGTTGCAACTTATTGGTATGAGTATCCTATTAATCATGTTAAGCCCTAGGCCGGGATGTTACATCCTCACCCCCTTAAGAGATCGACGTCCTTGTCGATCAATCCCAAGATAGGAGCATCCTCTCTTGGCCACGTCCATGTGTCCAGAGCCAGCGCATGTGCCATGCTGTGTGACCACGCCGGATCCACACCAGCCATGCGCACCATGCCTACACAACTGCAACACACGCGCCCGTGAAACCGCGAGAGTCGGCTCTGATACCAGCTGTGACAGAACCGCCTAATTTATACAAGATCAAGTACGGGTGTCCCCGCTTAACACGTGGACACACGCATACTCTCACTTATATAAACCCGGTAGTCCGCCGAGTGTCACGTAGGACCTCGGTAAATCAACATCACAACCAAGATCGCGTGATTAAGCAAATACACATCACATACGTAGAGTTGCAGCGGAAATAATATTACAAATGGTTTGACAAATAATAGTATAAGTTTGGGTTTAAAAACCGATTAGTGAAAATAACATTTGCTTTCAAAGGATTACATTGATATAAGTTCCAAATACATTGCTAGCATAAGTGACATCCTCAGACAAAAGCATGTAGATGAGAAGTGAATATAGAGTCACCGAGCCCACTGGTGGTTAGCCACCATCTTCAGCAGGCCAAAATCTCACCTGCAACATGGTGGGATAAACCCTGAGTACTCAAATGTACTCAGCTAGACTTACCCATCATAACCAGAAGTAAAATTGACTCCAAGGAGTATGCAAGGCTTTATAAGTGGAGGTAGCTTGACAACATTTTGCATAAAAAGCGATTAACTTAATTATACAATTATAATTCTGTCATCAAGTTAATTATAACTATCTATCTCTAGATTAGCAACTATCCTGTGCCAAACATGTGGTATATCTTTTTAGATCATACAATAGTAACCATAGCAGGTGTAGTAATTCCTTGTTTATCCGAACCATCACATTCCATAATACAATTACTACGATGTTGGGACTAGCCAAGTTTCTCACTATCCGGGAGAGACGGCGATTCGAATCGATTTCAACCAGCTGGGAATTTATTCCTAACACAAACCCAGGCAGACCAGATCAACGGTCACCTTTGGTACAACTCAGGTCCACATTTCGCGGGTTCGTACTATGCCGCACAATCTGGGACACTAGATGCCAGGACGTTTAGGCCTAGCCTGCCCTTAGACTCAGTCTGATCGCCCCACGCAAGGAGCGCACAACAAAACGGGTCCCGGCCTGAGTTGAGCTACTCGGCTTCATGGTCGGAACGAGTTATCCGGCCAGCTAAGTGATAGGCATGCGTTCAATCTTGTCAGAAGCGCCAACAACGGTACGGTCCTTAATCGACACAGACAGAATCACATGAGTCAACCTACACATAGACTCCGCCTGGCCTCGATTTACTTTTACCCCATGGTTCTTTTCCACGATAGCAAATATAGCCAACCGTGCTCCAATTTCCACCTATCTCTCGCAGGTGACAGGAAATCACCTGACTTCTACCGGTCTAAGCATGGCTAAGCATATGTTCAATCCTAGACCTACACAGGGTTTAACGGTGTATATATCTGGACAAGGAATTTATATGCATCAAGTGGTCCCATTCAATTCTTATAACCTAATGTAGCAATCATAAGAACTTGAGTAATATTTTGTAAAATACTAGGAGACTTAGAATGCTCCGGGGCTTGCCTGGGATCCGACACAAGTCAGTTCAGTTAGCTTGCACCGACTTGGTGACATCTCCGGTCCTAGCACTTGCTTAGTCCTTCCATCTTCGGGATAGATCCACCAAACACTGTCTTTGGGTTTGACTCCACATCACATCCTTCACGTGGTTCATCTAGCGTACCTAAATAAGATGCAAGATGTATGTGTATGAATACATGGAAGTGCAATAGATAATGCATCGCATGCAGTAAGTAAGACAAGCACAAGGTTACGTTAACATGCACAAGCACTTCGCATTGCTTACTTTAAATATCGCACAATTTATCATGCCACGATAGCAAAGAAGAAGACAACACCAAGCATTACACAAGTTTCCCAAGATCTCAGGTACTCTAACTCAACCATCATCAAAGGTATGAGCCACACTTAGCAATATACAAGCAAACAACTATAATTGGAATCTGTCAATTTCTGGACATGCAAACAGCAGCTACAAGATTTAGCTATAACTGGAGTTACACAAATCCAAATGACTTGCAAGAAGACATTCTGGAAAGCTTATGAAATTTTCGACAATTCATATTTAATCATCTTAGCATGATTCTCAAGTTAACTAAGTCAAATATACCCATTTACAGAAACTGATCTAAACAAGACAGAGAGTAATCAATTCTGTAATCCAACTTTAAACAGGCATAACTCCCAAACTACTTGGCCAAATACCACCAAATTTTAACAAAATCTAGATACATGAATTATATACAACTTTTTTATTATCACCAAAAACTCATTCAAATCCTAACTAGATCAAACACTAGCATCTTTCAGATCTGCTCAGAATAAAATCAAAACTTGACAGAAGACTTAAAAGTCATGTAACTCCTAAACTATCAGGCCTATGGTCTTACAATTTGAACACAAGCAAGATTATGAAATTTTCTACAACTTTTGTATTCACTACAACCATAGCAAACATCATTTACACCACAAAAATAATTGCACAAGCAAAACTGCAAATCCAGCCCAACAGCAGTGGTATAGAAAACTAATAGCATCTTCAGAGAAGCATAACTGGAGTTCTAGACCTCCAACAAACATGAACCATAACTTTTTAAAAAGATTAGGAAGTTACCTACAACTTTATTATTCTCATATTAAGATGATTCTACAGTTAGAAGGGTCAATTAATCCAATAATTGCATCTCTGTCCAAAACATGGACAGAAACTGACATGCCACTTCAAACAGCTATAAATAGAGTTATATATGTCCAATAAATGTGGTTCTAGACTTTTTAGAAAGCTTGTCAAATTATAAACAACTTTATCGTAAACACCTCAAGCTAATTATACTATTAAGAAGGCCTCACAGTAAGAACAAGGAAACCCCTCTCTGGGTTTGGGCAGAAACAGCCACTGAGATTCAAGCAACTATAACTCAAGATCTACTTAACCAAAAATTATGATATTTATCTTTTTGAAAAGCTTAAGAAAATTACTAAAACTCATGTATTGTCATCAAGCCATGATTCATTACTTAACTAAGCCAATTAATTCAAATATCCAGGACTATTCAGAATAGGAGCAAGGCAATACAGGTAATTTGTTATTTTTATAGATCTTAAACTATAAATCCTAAACTCCTGAAATTTTTACCAGACAACATCAATCACCTGATGAGAACTCCATAAAAAGTTCACATTTATTTGATCAAAATAACTACAGTTATGAAAAAGTCAAGACATAACTAGTATTACAAACCTAACTGCATAAATTGATTTTTACAGCAAAAACTTTAAACTAAATCATGCCATATTATAGATCTAGTGCATAGAGAATTTCATAAGGATTCCAAAATGCCCACATTTACTATTTTACGATGTTTCTACTAATTACTACGATTTTCCAAACTTCAGCACAGAAATCTGCAAAAGAAAAGATTAAAACGAAAAAGGAAAAATACTTTTGCATTCGGAACCCTAGAGATCTCAGAAACGAACTAAGCCCATATCTGTAAATATATGTGTCTGGCATTTATGCAAAGTGAACACATGAAAAAGCTTCTATTTCTGATTTACTCCCTCTTCTTCTTCCTCTGGACGCTGGACGCAGGAAACGACGGCTGCGGTCGGGGGGTCACCGGGGTGGTGGCCGGGCTGTTCGTCGGTGAGGAGCAGGCCAAGGTTGAGGTGCACCGGTCGATGAGGTGTGCTGGCAGCCGGCCTGATGACGCCGTGGCTAGGCCACGGCTGGCCGGGCTCAGCAACTCCTAGCTAGCTGCTGTGGCCGACCGGGCTCGGTGCAGGGAACGGCAAGGCGCGACGAGTCAAGGCCGCGGTGGCTGGCTGCGGTCCTGCCGTGGCTGGCAGTGGTGGGCAGAGCAGCTTGAGAAAGGAGGAGGAGAGGAGCATGGTGGCTATCGCTTGCTGAAGAACGAAGAAGCAACGGACGGCCTGGCTTGGTACAAGTTCCTGGCAGCAGATGGGGAAAGGAGAGGGAGAGAGTGGAGAGGAAGGTGCTGGTCCTGGACTTAAGCACGGCAAGGTGGCAGCAAGGGCACGACAGGCGAGCCATGCGGCGCGAGCAGCCAGCATGATGACGACACTGTTCAAAAATTTCAAATTTCCAATTCTACCTCAAACATACCACTAAAACCCATATTTCGTGCCTCCGTAACTTCTAAACCACTTAGTTTTGGCACAATCCGTAGTAATCAAAATTGTAGAGCTACGCGACATCTACAACTTTTCTTAAAGCGTCAAAGTCTGATTCATCCTGGTTGGAGAGATACACGGCTACGACGAGGGGTACATGAAAACTGAAATCGTGAAATTCAGGCATCCCAGACTTTGCTAATTTTTCGGACTCTGAAAACCGCAGTAGATTCAAAGTTGGAGCCTCGTTTTGACTTGCTTACAAGATGATCTAGCTCTTGGTCCAAAAACAAAGTTTGTTCTACTCCACTCAAACTTCAACTTTTATTTAGGTTCCACTGCCATGCAAACACTCTAAGCCATAGTTCAAACTAAGTCAAAGTAGCATCACGATAAAGCTTAAATTACCATTTTTGATCTATTGGAGCATTTTCTGGCCACTTGTTCAACATGAACCCTTCATAACTTTTATTCACAAGTGTAAGTAGAGTTGTTTGAGCAAGGTTGAAATGTTTGTTTGTCATTACATGTTCTTATTCACCTAAAAAAGTAATTCAGGCGAGGACATAACTTGTCATTTCATGTGATTTCTTGATTCCAAACTTTATGAAACTTTTCCAATCATCCATGTGGGTGGAAATTGATGTGAGGCACATGAAAGAAGCACCTTCAACATTACTTAGGTATATATCTGAAAAGGGCCAATAAGCAAGCAAAGGTGTGTTGCCCAAGTTTAAGTTGGAGCTCGCTCTTGTAGAATTAATCTTGACACCGTCATCACCACTTAACATGTCATGTTTGAGCTCAAACCCATTGCTTAACTAGTGGCAAACACCTGGGGTGTTATAGCCCTCCCCCCTTAAAGGAATCGCGTCCCGAGATTTGGTGCAAAAGACTTTTAAGGGAAGAGAAACATGTCAACCAGTTTCCAACATCAGTGATATCATTAGGCTACTTAACTTCAGAGTATCAGAGAGGCTAATTTGGTCATGACACTTTCTGATACTTGCTCTTCATCGTAAGCTGTTGTCTGAAGAATTTCCTTCGTTGGCGTCCATAAAGCATTGTTACATTGGAAGAAATCTAAGATAGCACTGTCCTACGTACTTCGTCCTTGATGTACGAAGAGTGATACAAGTGTATACTAAATACTTGTAACATCTACTTTCCTAGTGGATATAGCACGGACCTTATGGACTTTGCACTAGACCGTAGTCTATTGACGGATATTCCTTGCAATGGTGCTATATTTGTTCCCAAGGTTTGAAAAGCAGTTCTCTACAAAAGTGGCTTGAGCACAACTTCTCATAAAGGATGTGATCATAAACGGGTAAACGTCCTTTGAGGGTATGAGAAGCTAGTTAACCAATATCCAAACTGGTTGTAGCAGTGCAATCACTCAAATGTCAACTGATGGAAAGCTACATAATGTTCCATGTGCACAGTGCTCTTCCTTTGATAACAATATTGTATGGTCTGAGTCTGCTGAGTGAGTGGTAAACGTAGTAGCTGACTCTGTCGGCTCAACGTTCTCGATGATCATTCCTTAGGGAGCCTTTGGATCCAAGTTGCAACAGTGATCTAGGTTGAATCTGATGCAACCTCTTGGGTAAAAACACATATAAGGTACCAAAGACATGTCAGCATTGGAGAACCATTGACGTAGAAGGATGTTAGAGAGGCTTGGAGGACAACACAAGTTGCAAGTAATCACAAAACTAGGGACTAGTCCACTACCAAGCAGGTTGAGTACAATTTGCCTTCGGGGTGCAGTTGCACAGCAAGTTGGGTTGACTTGCATCGTAGCGAAACCAGCTTTCTTAAACTACATTAGACGTCGAGGCTACCATTCCAAGGCCAATCAATATCTCAAAAACCATAATCCGAAAATCGGCGGTTTGACACCTTTCCAATTACTTTAGATTTGCAAGGGTATAAATTGACTCGTAGAACACCTCGATTGCTCGAACATTGCTGATAGAGGAGGCCAAGAACATAGTACAAAGGGGTCTAAGGAGTCTTCTTAAGGGCATATAAATGATTATCTAGCAACAATTATTGACCGCACTACATATACCTTGGCATCAATTGCAAACACAACTTTCTAATGCAAAGGATGATCGCCGTCACAGCAAAATTGCAGATTTTGTACCCTTTGGTTTTCTATTCATATCTCACAAACAAATGCTCCAATATGCACAAATTTTGGTGGGCATGTAGATCCATGGGTTTTCTAACTAATCACCAAAATTCCACTCAACCGGACATCGTTTGACCATCCAAACCATTCATCTACCAAAACTGCTCTGTTCTGAAATGACAGCAAACCGAGCCAACAAGATATCTCTCAAATCCGATGTTTTACTCAACCAATACTCAAACCAACTTAAGACATTGAGGGGTCCTAAGCAAGGAATGAGATCACCAAGTTTGGGGTCAATCCAACTTAGTTTGAGTCACTAATTGCCTGGCTTCAAGATAACCGGTTTAGTGCCACAAAAGCTGGATAGATTTCGTGTTCTCCCTTTTCTTTGCTTCACACGTTGAGGTGTGTGTTTTGCACTCTCTAACCTTCCTCACATCAGCAGCAGCCTTTCCCTAGCTGAGGATATAGGCTAGAGTTTTCCTCACATGCTTCTCTGGTAACACTTCAACCATCGTTCTAGACACCAACTTAACTATGCACAAGCATTGGACTTGTGGGCTATTTTCACAGGGCACAAAGCATTACTCCACATGGAGGGCATCCCTATATAGATAAGGAACCGTTTCTAAATATTCTCTGGCACCTCGTCCAATAGAGCCTTGAACAAATCCGTTTGTGATACCTAGGGGCACAATGATGTTGATCGAAACTAGGGATATGCTTTCTCTAGTTCTTTACTTAGCTGATACAACATCTTGCACTATATACGTGATTGTCCAAGATGGAATTGACTTGATAGCACATTTGGAGAAGAAGTAGCACTTGCATTGCAGGGCCAGGTTTGTTGTTTCCTTGATCAACATTGTTCTGGGAGATCTGGTCTTCATAGTTACCAAATAGTCATTACCTAACTAAAGACTAACTTTCCCACTGGTAACTAATCAGTTGTCCCTCAACACTAAAAAGGTTCCAAATCTTCACTCTTGATAATAAAAATTATGGTCGAAGCATACAGATGGTCGCCATTGAAGTCAGTAGAAAGGGGTCACACCAAAGAAGGTTGGTTCGTCTACGTGATCCTTATGCACCTAAAGATTGAGAACTTGGACAGGAACTCATATATACTAGGTGACCTATTACAGCACATAATATCTTGGTCCCTTTATCATCCGACTAATAACTTGTTCAACCTTAAGTGTGGTGCACCTTTCTGATCCATCAAAAATGACATAAGTTGCTCACTAGATGACCGATGTCATTATAGGGACAGTCACGTCGAGTAGAGTCACTTGTCTACCACCTCTTGCAGTCTGTTAATGTTCAGGTTAGTGACCTGTTCTTCAAGGTTATCCTTTGGACGACTTCAAAAGGGAGTCCTATTGCATCTAGTTCAACATATAGATCTCTTGATATGATAAGGAGAGATAACCAAGGAAGATCTCACGTGAAAATAACACATAGGTGCAATTTTACAATGGATCATGACTAGAAACCTTGATACCAGCGCGTGCCGAGTAGCACAACCTTGTGGCTGCAGTCCACAGGATGCCCTCGGTTTCGTCGCGGCACCGTAGATTGCTAATTGTGGCACCATTACTGAACATACAACCCACACGCATTCTCACGTAGCACAAATTTGGTTGCATAAGAGCAAGCACAATGAGAAGGAGGGATAGCAACAAAGGTAGTCACAAGGCTAGGAGTCAACAAGGAAGTGATCTGAAGATCAAAACACAGCGCAAGAGAACATAGCCTAATTGCTAAAGACCACTGAGCAGGGGACTCTTGCTTAATTTCCATATACGCCTTGTGTCCACCAAGGTGATCACCAGATAATGATTAACCTGAGATTTGGTCTTGTCGAGTAGCAACATGAGATCAAGACTGATAAATATTCAGAGACTTGAAAGGGTTGGAGACAAAACAAACAAGATTCAAGGGACAGAGCCATTGCAGTGACTAGGGATTCAGTTGATCAAGCAATGACAGGATCTATGAGGAAAAGTTCCAAAGCCAGGGTAGATAGCGATTAGCGTTGCACCAGATCATTTGTAGGAGAAGGAGCAATGAAGTCCGATAAGGATTTCGGAGCAAGGTCCTTCCACACAAGAGTGGGACAACCACGACACATGCAAGCATTCAAGGGAACTAAACTTGGGCCTAAGGTCAAGCAAAGGCATGGATAAAGGTCTTCATAGCACAACGTTCAATGGCTAGCAACCACATGTGCAGGCTCAGGCTGCTAAGAGAGAACTTAATTGAAAACGACAACCATGAGATTACCAAAACTTGGACGTTGTTCCAGGATAGCGCTCTTCAACACTCATATGCGTTCCGAGGACAAAAGGAGTGATAGCTATGGCACTACCTAGATTATGAGCATCCGCACCTACATCCTAGTCTTAAGCAAGCATTTCGAAATACTCAATCTAATTAGCTTAAGCGACTATTACTAAGCACAAAGCTCACACCTAACAAGTAGTCACCTACAACAACACTGCTACACATATCACACAAAACATGGTGGTACAGTATTGTTATCTTTTATTTCCTTTTTACTGAGTAGGTGGATATCTCTACAAAACAAGTTTTACTTACATTTAGCAATTTAGTTTTCAAAGGGGTAAACCTTTTGCTAACTATTAACTTGTCATCTATTTCCTTTGGAAACAAACATATAAGGCAAAGCTAATCACACACTATCTTCAAGCACAGCTATTCAAGTGGCATGGAACAAGGCATTTTGTCTAGCTTCACACAAGGAAGATAGTAGCATCACATTGGTCACAAGTTACTTAGTATTAGAACAAGGTGAGGGAAGCATATTTATGCACAAGCACAATCATGATGCATGCTCGTCCTATTCGCCCTCACAAAATTGCCAGCCTAAGGTGGCAATCACGTTCTATATCGGTGGCATAACACGTACTCTCTCGACATATAGCTAGTCGTCAGCTACATTCAATCTACGCATTCGTAGTTAGCATACCTACAGGAAAAATTCATTGCAGCCCATCCCCACAAGAGATAAATAAGCACACAATGAAAGCAGTAAACTAAGATACTTTCCATATATACATCCCCAGATATATATACTTCGGTATCCATAGCTACCCGGTAGATGTACCCAAAATTAAGTACCTTCATATATACATGTGTGTAACATGTAAATATTCCAGCAACCATAGCTAACTCTCCCCTAGACCGATAGTTGGACGATCATGCTCTCACAACTCACACTTACCTAGGTGTAGAGGCAATTGATCCATACATTACCATTCAAGTGAACGGCATCTATACAATAGTATGCAGTATGGACGACGAAAGTAAAATTTGCAAGAAGTAAACCCCCACAGTTAGTACTTAGATAGCCACCTAATAGTCCTTAACTGGGCATAAAGGAGGATGTCGCTAGCATAGTTTTGCAAATAAGTTTTGACAACTTTGCCTATAGCTAAAGTTTTAGTTAAAATAGACTTTTTAAAACCAAAACTTGGATTTTACAACTATGTACATGACAGTATTATGCTTAATCTCGCTCTGATACTAGCTGTAACGTCCCGCCTCTCCGAGGCCAGGCCCGCTTACATCTGGCAGCTTCTCTAGGATATAGACTACCCTCACAGACCAACACAGGTCTTTTCTACGCACTTTGTCCTCACTCGTGCACACTCGAGAAGAACTTCCCGGTCGGTCACCCATCGCTCCAGGCTAAGCACGCTTAACCTCAGAGTTATTTGCAGATGGGCTTCCGGAAAAGAAGTTACAACTTATTGGTATGAGTATCCTATTAATCATGTTAAGCCCTAGGCCGGGATGTTACAAGCATCTCGCTCTGCAACAATTGGGTCAATGAGTACCTGTCGATGTGTCTGTCGACCTCCAACAAGGGGTGGCATTCGCATTGGTTCTATGTCAAGAACAACGCAGTCGCCCCCTTGCTAGCGTTCACCGAACGCCTCATCGAAGAGGTCCCAGAATCATGGAGGATGTGGGGGATCCCGGATAAAGACAAGAAGAAAATCCAAGACCATCTCACTGCCCTACAAATTCTAAAGGAGAGGGGCATAAAGGGGTCAGGGATCATCGGTGCCTACCATATGCAGAGGGTGGCGCCGCTGAGGAGTCACGCGCTTCCCCTGTACCTAATGGCGCCTAAAGCGTCACTTGATGGGACGACGCTTGCCGATGAAGCGTTCTCCCCCTCCAAAGTGGCGTAGCGCATCAAGGAGGCGATGGAGCCTTCAAAGGATGATGCCGACGTCGTTCTTGATTTTGTGTATCTAGTGCCAGGGCTCCCCCCCCCCCCCGCAATGCGACTGGAACTGGGGTACATCGACTTTGTAAGTTCTCTTTCTCTGTGCCTCCTTTTTACTTGAATTCCCGACCCCTTGATGCTGACATTGGGATAGCAGGACCAGCCGAAGAGACTCGTCTTTATGGATAGCTTGGCTCCACTGCTGAAGGACCCGCTCATGGCGGTGTCAAATCACACCACAACCGAGTGGCAGAGAAGACAAAGGACTTCAAGAGGAAGAAGAAGCTACAGAAATTGCAGGCATGGGAGCGAGGAGAGGAGATAGATAGTGATGATGACGATGAGGAAGATGATGAGGTAGTCACAGACACCAAGTGGGGTGACCTGGGAGGTGAGGACATGCTAACAGGTACCCACTCATCAATGTAGGGACCCTTCCCATTCCATGTGAGGCAAGGTACGGCCGTGAGGTTAGAGGAGGTGGGCCGGTCCATCGGCCCATCCTTAGAACCATTAGGGGCAGGCGGATCTACCATAGCGCCTGAAGTGCTAGCGGAGGGGGGCAAGGTGGCCCCGATGCCATGCCTTAGGAAATAGTAGGGATGGGCAAACCTATCACCGCGCCCTAGGAGCCAGCGAGGGCGACCGGATCTACCGTCACGCCCGAGGCATCGAGAGAGGGCAGTGGCTCCACCGCTATGCCCCTAGATTCGAGAGAGGCGAGCCCCTTGGCCTAGGGGTAGGGGATGGGCTCAAAACAGTCTCACCCCGATGAGGTGGAGCAGGAAGCCAGGGGTTCGTCCCCCAAACATCTCCACCATCCAACAACGCCAACGTAAGTTGCCGACTCCTCTGTTATCTCTATTTTTCTCTGTTCTTCATAGTGACTCACACCTTTTGTTTCTTTTGCAACACTAGGAGATGGGTCAGACATGCCACTTCTATAGTGCTGGCGCCTAAGAAGACCATCGCCCTTCAGGCAAGGTGGGGGCCGCTGCCTGACGTCGCTCCCATTTCAGGCGAGAGCGGAGCCGGCGTCATAGCTTCATTGGCCAGTCTGGCACCTCCTACGGTGGTGCTCATGCCCTCAATGGGTCAAGTGGTCAGCGAGGCTGAGGGAGTGCCCACGGAGGTTGCCTCTCAACCGGCGATGGAAGTGATGCTACTGCCGATGTCGGTATGGGCGGAGCTGTCAGCCGCTCCTGTTGCATCGACCACGGTGGGTGCGGCATAGCCAGATGAGGTCCCACTGACGGAGGTGGAGGTGGTGGTAGCTATGATGGATGGGTCATAGCCAGGAGCTAAGGTGGTGGTGCCTGAGGTAGCGGCGCGTCCTGTGCCACCGACGGACCTAGAGACGACGCCCGCCGTGGGTAGGACCGAGGGGGTCATGGCCCAGGGACCCTCGGACACCACAATGGTTGCCGAGGAGACTGGCAGGGAGTTGTCCCTAGTCCTACCATCGGAGGGCTGCCACCTGCCCATGCGGGATGAGCCCCCGCTCTAGTGGGTGAGGCCATGGGACCCATCGTCGAAACTCTTCACCCTCGACGATGCTGCCGAGGGCATGGAGCGGGAGAAGCTCAGCGAGGGGTTCATGGCCACACTAGAAGCTCTGAACTAGGCTAGTGGCACCTATCGAGATGTAATCATTCCCATTGGCCAGGTATTCACTTGGTCTTGCCTCTTGATCTCTTTTTTGTTCATCTATTTCTATTTTCTGACCACCGCCTTTTTTCAGTCTCTTATTGTTCGTAGTCGGGAGAAATCCTAGTTCCTTTGTGAACACAAGGAGGATTGGTACCGCCTCATCGATGAGGCATGGATGCACAGGGATGTGACTGCCTAGCTCCGCTAGAGCATGGCTGAGTTGACTCCCCTTACCGCGAAGGCGGATAATCTTCAACGGTGGGCGGCCAGGCCCGTTGGGATGCGGAGGACGCTGAGAAGTCTTTTAATGAACTATCAGAGAGGGCATGGTGGGATCAGGAGGAGGCTGCCAGAGTGCAGAAGGACTAGGATGAGCAGCTCCAACAGGATGCCAAGACCCGCCAGCGGATCAATGACCTCCTGGTCAAGGCCGAGAAGGAGCGGGATCTTAGGCTGGTGGTCGAGGAGAGGTCCATGGCCCTAGAGCAAAGGGCGAAACTAGACGCCTAGATGGTCGCCCGACTACACAAGGAGTGAGACGAGCTATGCCAGACTATGGAGAGGCTCCACTCGGAGCATGGCGCGGCCTGTGGGAAGCGCGACCAGGCCATCCGACAGCGTGGTGAGGCGCAACAGAGGATCATCTCCCTCTAGACTGAGCTGGAGACCACAAAATCCCAAAAGCTGGAGGTCGAGGGTGCAACTACCGGACTCGGCATAGATCTTGCTGAGGCGAGGAGTCTTCTTCAGTGGAGAGCGATGAGCTCGATATCCTGAAGGTTGCCCTTGGCATAGTCTACGATGACCTATAGGTGGTGCAGGCGAAGGGGACCAGCTCGCTCGTAGCCCATGCCATAGATATCACGGCGTGGGTACACCAGCTGGAGAAGGAAGCTCTTCGCTCAGGGGTCACCCAAGCCTTCACCGTCGCCCACTCGCATTACGATGACAACATCGATTTTGAGGCGATGAGCCTTGGTTTCATGCCTGGTTATGAACCGTCTGAGCTGGATGACATAGAAGCGACAGTGACTCCTTTTGTGGAAACCCTGGTGAGCAAAATTGAAGATATGGTTCTCCCTGAGAGGGGATAGTTAGTCGAATGAGTCTGATGGATGGACATTTATCTGTAATCTGTGGACAATTATCGGTACTTTTGTTTTTTGAAAATAGATTCACAACTTCATTTCGTTAAACAAATTCACAATTTTGTTTCATTTGATTGAACTTGCTTTTTCCCTTTTTGCATTCGAAAAAGGTGCTGGTGAGCAAAGTTACCATAGCCGTCGGGCGCGTGGGTTTTTTATAGTCTTACCAAGCATGCTCGGTTATTTGTTCCCACAAACCTTGCCACTAACCTTAACATGAGGAAGAGGTCTGACACAGCGATTGTTTCAAAAAAAAGAAGGTATTTATACCTTTATTAGCCCCCGAGTGAGGTCCGACCCCTTGCGGTTGCTGGGGTCCAATGTCACTAGAGACCGAAGAGAGGATAGCGAAGCTGCTCTTGCATTCGCATGTACCCCTTCCTTAGGATTTTAGCTATCATTCCACGACCGTGCATTCGGTCTCATTCCCTGAGACCCCATGCGTGACGGGGATTTGGTCAAGGGTCGTCTCATTTGTGCAACTATCGCCCCGTTCGTGGTTTTCACAACTGGAGGGGTTGAGGCGACGTCACTTGCCTCAATGGCTCGAGTGATGCACTTGATGAGCTCGCTAGCGGGGATGTTCGAATGGAATCTGGTCCCATCGCTCATGATAGGGTCGGCAAAGCCCTTGGGTAGCATTCTATTGCTCCTTAACCCGCCTTCCAACAGATTCCCCCTCAATGGGGATTCTATGGGCTCGGCTAGAGGCTGGATTGAACTAGAAGGTTGAGATGACCCTATCCGCCTCTATGTAGGTTGGGCAAAGGCCGTTGAGGCTCATCTATGTTTTCTCCCCCTAGCTCTTGTTCGACGCGAGGCGGCCTCGGGCCCTTCATGGGCTGGCCTTTGAACCTTGGTCTCTTGATCTAGGATTAGATAGCTCGAGCCCCCAAGCCCCTTGGGTCTGATAGGGGTCAGCCATGTTTCACATGTCACCCTATCCTCAGTTTCCGCAACCAGTGGCGCTGAGCTAACGACACTTGCCTCAATGGCTCAAGTGTCGCACTCAATGAGCTCACTAATGGGCATGTTCGTGTGGAATCCGGGTCCGTCATCCACTGATGGGGTCGGCATAGCCCTCATGTGGCATTCCACTACTTCCTAACCCGCCTCCCGGTAGATGCTCGAGCCGTTCGATAGGCTCGGGTGGCCCGTTGGCCTCTCCTCGATGGAGATTTTGTGGGTTTGGCTCAAGGTTAGAATCAAACAAGATAGGTCGAGATGTCCCTATCCGCTTCTGAGTGGGGTCGGGCAAGGCCACTAGGGCTCATCTTAGTTTTTCTCCCCTAGCTCTGTTTGACATGAGGCAGCCTCGAGCCCTTCGTGGGCCAGCCTTCGAACCTCAGTCAGTTGCTGCTCATATTGAATGAGACGACTACCGCTTTGTGACACGAAGCGAAGCATTGAGATGCAACAATTGCATATGCAATGCTTGAATATATGGAATGAATGTACGATATAATGGAAATGAGGGTCGGTGATGTTACCTTGGTGGCATTCAGGAAGTTCTTACCGAATATGTCTGTGCGGGGTTCGGGTCTGACTTTTGCGATGGGGCCAACGTAACCTGCACAAGCATCGCAATTTTTCGTTTCTATCTCTCGGCAGCGATCCGAGCCATTCGATTGACTTGGGCGACCTGACAGCTTCTCCTTGAAGGAGATTTCATAGGCAGACCCCTCCGAACCCTTCTCGAGAAGGTGGATGCTAAAGCTTGGGGTGCGAGCACAATGAATTCGATTACGCTGGTGAACAAAAATGTCGTAGCCACTGGGGCATAGGGTCTAGCGGTTCGTCCAGTTTTACTAAAAGTTTTACACCCGCACACCGCACCTCTAGTTTTTAAATCTAAGGAGGGGTCAGGCGAAGAGAATGTCTAAATGAGTAGACACTCTCAGCAGTCCCCGAGCGATGTCTGCACCCCTACCGTTGCTAGGGTTGGAGGCTCGATATTTAAAATTGACATGCAAAGTAAGTAAGCAAGGGTGCTTATCTTTTAGTGGCCATTCGTTCAGCGTTTGTCTAGGCCATCCGATTGACCCAGGAGGCCCATTGGGCTTCCCTTGATGGAGGTTTCGTCGTTGGGTCCTTCCAGAGTGAGGTCCAACCCCTCGCACTTGCAGGGGTCGAATGTTATGAAAGATTGAGGATTTTGATGACAAAACTGATAAGAGAAAGTATGCGTTTATTTAGGGGTAAAAACGATGTAGCTACTCGATGTTCTAGGCATTGGTGAAGACCTCGCCATCGATGGTTTTCAACTTGTAGGCGCCTAGCCGGAGTACTTCCACGACGACGTACGGCCCCTCCTAGGGCGGGGAGAGCTTGTGGTGATCCTTGTTGATCTGCACGAGGTGGAGAACCAGGTCCCCAACGTTGAAGGCTTGGTCCCACACCCGTCGGTTGTGGTACCGTCACAACGCCTGCTGGTATTTGGCCGAGCGGAGGAGGGCGACATTGCGAGCTTTGTCTAGCTGGTCCATGGCATCTTCGTGGGATGCCTCGGCTCTCTGTTTGTCGTATGCTCTGATACTTGGCGCTTCATAGTCAAGATTGGTTGGGAGGATGGCCTTAGAACCGTAGACCATGAAGAAAGGCGTGTAGCCACTGGCTCGACTAGGGGTTATCCTTAGGCTCCAGAACACCACGGGGAGCTCGACGACCCAACGTGCGCCAAATTTGTTCAACCGGTTAGAGATCCTGGGCTTGAGGCCCTGTAGGAGCATGCCATTTGCACGCTCGACCTGCCCGTTCATTCGATGGTACGCGACGGTGGCCAATTGACCCGGATGTGGTTTTTATCGTAGAATCGAAGGCACTTCTTGACAGTGAACTATGTGTCATTGTCTATAATGATGGAGTTCGGTACTCCAAAGCGATGGATGATGTCGAGGAAGAATAGCATGGCTTGGTCGGACTTGATCGCAGAGATCGGCTGAGTTTCTATCCATTTTGTGAACTTGTCTATGGTGACAAGAAAGTGGGTGTATCCTCCGGGCGCCTTCTTGAGAGTCCCAACCAGATCGAACCCCCAGACCGCGAAGGGCCATGTGATGGGTATCATCTAGAGTGCCTGGGCCAAGAGGTGAGTTTATCGAGCATAGTACTGACACCCTTCATAGGTGCGCATGATCTGCTCGGCGTCGGCTACTGTAGTGGGCCAGTAGAAGCCCTGTCAGAATGCGTTTCCAACCAAGGTCCTAGGCGCGGCGTGGTGACCACAGACCCCACCATGGATATCGCTCAGCAAATGCTTCCCCTGTTCAATGGGGATGCAGCGCTGTAGGATTCCGGTGTGGCTCCGCTTGTAGAGTTTGCCCTCCATAAGGACGAAGGACTTGGCGCGACGTGCGAGTCATCGAGCTTCCATCTTGTCCGTCGATAGCGTGTTATGGAGGAGGTAGTCGAGGTAGAGTATTCTCTAGTCGACTAGAGGGTTAGGCTCTATCACTGGATCCTCTTCAAGCTCCATGACCTCAGGGCCGAACGGAGCCGTCGGTTGGTTAGCCCCGAGGATGGATCGGACGGACCATTGTTGGCCTGCTCCGACCCTTCGTAGCGCACTGAGGGCTTTGTGTTGGTCACTGGTGAAGACACCAATTGATATTGGCTCTCGGCCAGATGCCGCCATCTCAAGCGCTTCGACCGCCTCGTTGAGACGCCTTGGGATGTGATTGAGTTCGAGGCCATCGAATTTGTCCTTCAGCCGTTAGAATTCTTGGCAGTACGTAGCCATCTTGGCGTTGTGATAGCTTGACTCCTTCATGACTTAGTTGACGACCAGCTGGGAGTCGCTTCGGATGTCGAGGCGTCGGATGCCCAACCCAATGGAAATGCGTAGGCCATTGATGAGCGCTTCATACTCAGCCACATTATTGGATGAGGGGAAATGGAGATGGACCATGTACCTCATGTGTACCCTGAGGGATGATATGAAGACTAGCCCTACATCGACGCCCTTTTTCATCAGCGATCCCTCGAAGTACATTGTCCAGTACTCTTGATCGACGACCGCCGGTGGCATTTGGACCTCGGTCCATTTTGCGATGAAGTCTGCCAACACCTAGGACTTGATCGTCGTTCGGGAGGCATACGTAATGCCTTGATCCATCAACTCGAGCACCCACTTTGCTGTTCTTCCCATGGCATCCTGGCTTTGGATGACCTCACCGAGGGGGAACGACGTCATGACCGTCACCGGGTGTGACTCAAAGTAGTGGCGTAGCTTACTATTGGTGATGAGGATGGCGTACAGGAGCTTCTAGATTTGGGAGTAATGGGTCTTAGAGTTAGATAGTACCTCGTTGATGAAGTACATAGGGCGCTGCACCCTGAGGGCTGCCCCTCTTCTTCCCGCTCCACTACCCGGGCGGCACTGACCACTTGCGTGGTGGCCGCTATGTATAGCAGAAGGGATTCTCCATCAGTTGGAGGAACCAAGATTGGGTCCTTTGTCAGAAGTAGTTTGACCATGTCAAGTGCCTCCTGGGCCTCAGATGTCCACTCGAAGTGGTCGGCTTTCTTCAAGAGTCGATAAAGGGGGAGACCTTGTTCGCCGAGGCGCGAGATGAATCGACTGAGCGCAAAGATGTCTTTGTTGCCGCGGAGGAAGTCAACGAGCATGCTTTCCTATTCAGAGGAAAGCATGGTACCAATGTGCACCGTTTTACCTTCGGTGCTCCCGGGGTCTATGAGGACTTCTTTAGAGCCCTCTACAGACTCGAACGATCTAGTCGACTTCTTAGCGTCGGGCGCTTCTTCGGTGACCTCCTCCTTGAGGGCGACGAGCTCCCCGGAGGCGACGATTGCTATGGCGTGACTGCAGCACTCGACCTCACACTCATAGGCGCGCTGGAAGGAGGTGCCAACGGTGATGACCCCGTGGGGGCCTATTATCTTTAGCTTTAGGTATGTATAGCTGGGGACGGCCATGAACTTTTTGTAGCATGGACATCCCAGGATGGCGTGGAAGGTTCCAGAGAACCCAACCACCTCAAAGGTGAGGGTTTCAATCCTATAATTGAACTAATCCCTGAAGGTTACAGGAAGATCGATCTACCCAAGTGGCATGGCCTGCTTCCTAGGCACGATGCTATGGAAAGGTGCTCGGGTTGGGCAGAGGTGTGTCTGGTTGACGCCCATTTCGTCGAGCATCTTGGCATACATGATGTTGAGGCCGCTGTCTCCATCCATCAACACTTTGGTGAGCCGCTTTGGGCCGACGATCGGGTCGACCACGAGTGGATATCTTCTTGGATGCAGGACGCTCTCCAGATGGTCAGTCTGATCGAAGGTTATGGCGGACTCTGACTACCGAAGGAAGGGAGGAGTGGCCGGTTCGGCCATGTAGACCTCGCGGCGCGCGACCTTCTGACAACATTTAGAGTCATAGGCCGCTAATCCTCCAAAGATCATAAGGCAGCCATCCGGCGTTGGAAAGCCATCGTCCTTCTCCTCGGTGTCGTTCGTGGTGGGGGCAAGGTCCTTTCCATGCTCCCCTTTGTTGGAGCCTCCGGATAAGAACCGCCGCATGAAGCTGCAGTCCTTGAGCAGATGCTTAACAGGGAAGGCATGGTTTGGGCATGGCCCCTCGAGTAATTTTTCAAAGTGGTTTGGAGTGCCCTCCGTGGGCTTTCTACCACCCTTACGGTCAGCAGCGGCCACAAGCGAGTCCTCGTGCCATTGCTTCTTATTCTTCCGTTTGGCATAACGATTGGAGGTGCCTTCGCCGACACCCTCGTCTCGCCTTGCCTTGCTCTCGAGACGATCGAAGATTGCTCCGACCGCCTCTTCTCCTGAGGAATGGCCGGTGGCGATGTCTAGGAGTTCCTTGGTGGTTCACGAGCCCTTGCGTCCCAGCTTATGAACCAAAGACTAGCAGGTAGTCCTGGATAGGAAGGCTCCTATAATGTCAGCGTCGGCAACGTTAGGAAGCTCGTTGCATTGCCGAGAGAAGCATTGGATGTACCCACGGAGGGTCTCACCGGCCTTCTGACGGCAGTTCTTGAGGTCCTATGAGTTCCTAGGGCGCTTGTATGTGCTCTGGAAGTTCCCCACAAAGATTTCCTTTAGATCCGTCCAACTCTGGATCGCATTGGACGACAGGTGTTCCAACCACGCTCGTGCCGAATCGGCTAAGAACAGTGGAAGGTTGCGGATAATAAAGTTGTCATTATCCACACCACCGGCTTGGCAGGCAAGCCGATAGTCTTTGAGCCAAAGTCCAGGGTTTGTCTCCCCAGAGTACTTTGGGATATTGGTAGGTGGTTGGTACCTTGGCGGGAAAGCAGCATTGAGGATGTGACGGCCGAAGGCCTGAGGGCCTGATAGGCCGGAATTGGGTTTCGGTCCTCGCCGCTATCGTAGCGTCCGCCGCGATGAGGATGATAGCCATGGTGGTCTCCTTCTCTCGGGTCGCCATAGGTATGTCTACGAGCATTGAGAGTGCTACGTGCGTCGCGGTTACGACCAAGACGCTGATGCACCGGGACCGTGGCGCTCTGCCTGCCGCCCGGTGGTGTCTGGTGGACCGAAGTGTCCCTGCTGGGATTCTCGGAGGGCGTACGCTGGCTAGTGTCGAGCTCGCATCGCCGAGACAACGAGCTCTCCGCCTACTACGCCGCCGCACGCTCAAGCAACGTGTGAATCTCGTGGTGGGCCTGACGATCCTCGGGTGTCGCGGCCTCTGGGAGGCCATGGAGCAAGGCCGTTGCAGCGGTGATGTTCTGGCTCGCCCGAGCGAAGCGAGGAAGGGCTTCATCGTCAGTGATGATCCTTTAGTTTACATCATGGGTCATGGCGCGTGCGCGCCCACCGTCTCCGCGGCGCTCAATCTCTCGATCGAGCTTCGTGCATTCCTACACAAGCTGGAGTCGTGCTTCCTCGATCTCCCATTGTCGGGCTTTTAGTTGCTCCACCCCATGCGAGTGGGGCCGCTGTCTCCCCTTCAGTTTCATCGCCGAGGTTGCCCGCCGGGGTAGCCTCCTCCGTGGGGACGCTTTCGACGTGTCCCACGGGGGTACTTGTCATAAAGCATTCTCGGGAGGGGTGATGGCATCCCCTGCTAGAGTCAGAGCCAGAGGATGACCCCACCTTCTCTGTGAGGAGGTTGTGGAGAGATTCCGTGACGTGTTCAATCACCCCTACGAACTCGTTGTTTGCAGGAGGCAGGACCACACGTCGTGCCACAAGGTGGCTAATGGTCGCCGCAGTGTTGCGGAGACCGAACGGAAGTGCTATCGAAGCGCTCCGTATGTGGTGTTTCGGAGAGAGGGACCCTCCTCCGGAAAACCGTGCCATGTCGTTGGCGTCGAAAAGGGTGAGGCGGCGCTGGTCCTCCCTGGACTGCTGGGGTCCAAGGGTGACACCGAGCTGGCGCTCAAGTCTCTCGTGGTTGAGGCCGGTGGAGGGGAGATTTTGGATGGCGGCATGAGCCAATGCCAACTCTCCTCCCACCGTGATGATGAAGTCTAGGTTTACGAAGCGCACGTGTGCGCCTGGGACCCAGCTGATGCCGTGGCTAGCCATCCATGGCCTGATGTTTAACGTCAGAACGCGCAAAGGTCCCCTACCTGGCGCGCCAACTGTCGGTGTTTCGAGTAAACACCAACTAGTAAATTTATATTTGTTACGCGTTAGGCCCGGATGGTGTGCTAAAGGACACAAGGTTTATACTGGTTCGGACGAGGCGGAGTTTGCCCCCAGACGTCGGGCAAAGCGGAGTCCAGCCCTCAAGGGTCGGGCGAGGCGGAGTCAATCCCTTAGGGGCCAGGCGAGGCGCAGCCAACCTTCGGTCGTATGGGCAAGAATTGTAGTTGCGTTCTTTGTCTGTTAATAACCATCAACGTTTGATGGTTATTAGCTCCACCTCTTTGGGTACCCCAGTATTTGGTCCCCGATAGTATGCTTCAAGGAAATGTTTTACTTTTGACCTTGTTGACTGGTTCATGGAAAGAGACATTAGTTAACAGCTTCTCGATGCCTAAAAGTACCTCCGGTTTTCTGCTCATAATTTTACTGACTGTAAAATATAAAAAATATTTGCTGAAATAATCAAAAGCAGTGTTACCCCAACTATACTTGCATATGTGAAGGGGAAGCACTTCAAGTTTCATTTTCTTCAGACTCCCATATAGACTGTAGTAGGGGAAGCACTTCAAGTTTTCTTTTCTTCTTTGACTAATTCCAGACTCCTATGTAGACTGTAGTAGGGGTCTAGGGGAAGCACTTGAAGTTTCCTTTTCTTCTTTGACTAATTCCAGACTCCCACGTATATTGTAGTAGTATAAGGTGCAATGTGCATGGTTTGTCAGACTAATTAGTATGCTGATGTCGAGCTTATTGGTCATGTATTATTTCATTTCATTCTGGGTGAATTTTTTTCCTTGTTACCTTCTGTAGTGCTTGGCCTAGTATTGAAATGTTTGAATTTCCGGATCATTTTCTACCACCATGTTGTTCCATCCAACGAAATGGTGAAGGGCGAATTTGCTTTTCTAGCCAAAGGACCCAAGGTCCTACCTTGTATCACCATCAGAAGTTCTTCGATTGGAAATCCTCCTATTGTAGGATATCACGTCAGTCATTAAATACTTCTGTTAATGCTTCGGGGCAACAGCTGCAGTCTGAACCTGAAGCACATGATTCTACAACCATCTGGAGGGCAATGTCATCTTCTCTAGATGCATTTTACAGATTTTCCCGGCCACATACTGTCATAGGAACAGTTAAGTCATGTTGCTGTACTGTTTCATTCAGATGATCCTCCAGTAATATGTCCTTGTGTTGTTCTTTTGTTTTCTCTTCATTGATCAAGAGATTTTGCTGGTGTAAGCAGGCATTAAGCATAGTCTCAGTTTCCCTTCTAGCTGTCCAGAGCTTGTCTGATATATCACCTTTGTTCCTCACTGGTTTGCTGGAGGTAGTGAAACTTTGAGCATCCCTATCCTTTCATTACCAGAAAGATATATTGTTTCATTGTGCCGCTTTGTACTCTTATGTAGGCAGTGGTAACTGCCCTTTTCATGAATATATATATTGTTGGACTAAACCAGTTATTCGACATTGAGATAGACAAGGTATTTTGAATTCACTGTAATCTCCATTAAGTACCTTTTACTACCATATTAATAACTGCTAGGAGCTAATGTTTGTACTTCTCCAAGTTAACAAGCCAACTCTTCCATTGGCATCTGGGGAATACACCCCTGCAACTGGGGTTGCTATAGTTTCAGTCTTTGCTGCTATGGTAACTATGCTCTCAATATGGAAGAAATTGACATTGTGCTTCATGTTGTATTTTGACCTCACTTTCTGGATATATTGATACTGAGATGCCTAAAGTAGTAGTTCAAACTAAATGGTATGCTCTTTGGGGTATTCCTATTAAAGTTGTAGAAAGTTAGAAAGCAATAGGGAAAACACCACACACCCCTAAGGTTTGGGTGACCTTTTATTATATATCCGGGATACAGCTTGTGTTATAACAAGAGTACAATACAACTATACAAGCCATAGTCAAACTCTATCTCTAACAGAAGTATCGAGTATTGATCTTTGTAAATAATGGTGCTCTCAATCTCAGACAATGAGATCAAGTATTTCAGGGGAAAAAGTTTCAGTATTAAGGACTCTAAATTAATTGGTGCAAAATGACTACTTGATTAAGCAATTGGAAGTCTTCCTCGTTTTTTCTACTTCTAAATTTCCAATGAATTATGAATATGTATCGTAAAATTGTAGTTCTAGGATCCCCATTTACTAGGTTATGTGAAACAATTAGATTTAGTCACTTATGTCAATGGTTGTGTAGATTTGCGCTAATCCTGGTCAGGACCTTGAAAAGTTATCCTGAAATTCTTCACTGATCGTCTATCAGACTGATTTAACATGTGCCATGTGTATTGCAGAGCTTTGGCCTTGGATGGGCTGTTGGATCACAACCTCTATTTTGGGCTCTTTTCATAAGCTTTGTCCTTGGAACTGCATATTCAATCAATGTAAGAGCTCGTGTCTTTGGGCCCAGTAGTTCTAGTTATCAAACTAGCTAGGGATTTTGGTATAAGTAATGATTCCTGGCTCGTTTATGGGATTTCTTAATGTTATTGATGGTTCATTGGTTCTCTTGTGCATTGCAAAGGATTTTTTATGTAAACTGCAATATGAAAGTTTAATTTATATTCCATTTGACTTCTGTAAGAACTTCTTTTCCATTTCTTAAAGTTTGGTTTTGTTTCAACGACAGTGTTGAATGACTCACATGCAAACAGGCAAGTTTGCCTACTCCAGCAATAACACAGTTAAACAGCTTAACTATAGGAGAAACATTAGACACTCCGAACTAACGGCTTCATGTCTAGGGAAAACTCATTTTTCAATTATAGAAGCACTAAGTAATTAAATGCTTACACAATCCATACTGCTTTAACTTTCACATATCATGAAAGGTGATGCAAACTGAGAGGCATCTGTAAATGGATCGGAAGACTAAATGGGCTTTACAAATTTAACTGCTGAAGCATGTGACCCACATGTCTCAACGTAGATGGGCCATAATGGACCATGGAGAGAAAATAAGGTTTGAAAATGAACCATAGCCCAAATCTAAGGTGGCAGTATGGTACTATTCACTTCAAAGAACATGTGGTAGTTTTAGATAGTCCTGATTTTTCTTAAATGTTCTACTCCTTGGACATATGTATTAAGGGACTTTTTTTTTCTTCATTGGAAGAACATGGACAACTTCTTTAAAAGTACATGAACAAATTATGTAACTTATCATGCCCTTTCTGGCATTATTTTTATTATTTAAGATAGTACCAATTTTTGTGTGCAGCAGTTGTCACTACTTGAATTACCTAAAGAAACTGTAATTTGTGTCTTTGGTCTTTACAGCTGCCGTACCTTAGATGGAAGAGATTTGCTGTTGTTGCAGCACTCTGCATATTAGCAGTTCGTGCAGTGATTGTTCAGCTGGCTTTTTTCCTCCACATTCAGGCAAGTCTTCCTGTGGTGTCTTAGAAATTCTCATGTGGACTTTTCTCTGAAACTCAAATGATAACTGCAGTGTATGGTTTGTGTTGTCTATTTCCTGAGTCCTGTCCTAACTGTCTGTCCATAATCTACCAGACTTTTGTTTTCAGAAGACCGGCGATGTTTTCTAGGCCACTGATATTTGCAACTGGATTTATGACGTTCTTCTCAGTTGTAATAGCACTATTTAAGGTAATAGCGAGTCATATGGAATATAACTCCTTATGATATCTAGCAAAAGTTTTGTCTGCTCTGATATCCACTCTAAATCTTGATCACTCTGTGCAATATCTTAATGCTGTATATTCATCTGCAAACAAAATGCTCCTACTTTTCCACTGAATGAAGTTTGCCATTTCTTGTAGGATATACCTGATATCGAAGGGGACCGCATATTTGGGATTCGATCTTTCAGTGTCCGGTTAGGTCAAAAGAAGGTTAGTAGGGTTAAAATAAATGTTAAGAGAGCTAACACCTGGAGTCCTGGAAATACTGATATGAACTTGCAAACAGGTATTCTGGATCTGTGTTGGCTTGCTCGAGATGGCTTACAGCGTTGCAATACTGATGGGAGCTACTTCTTCCTCTTTGTGGAGCAAAACAGCAACTGTATGTGCCACTGGTTTCTCCTAGTTTTCCACAGCAATTCCAATGAACGGTTTTATGATTGGTTAATAATGAATGGGTCTGAGCTTCTGTGTGAGCATGACTGCAACCACGCGATTATATTCTAGCTTTTTTTCCCATTTTCCCCTGGGAATCTGATGGCTATAGTTGAAAAGAATTCGTCTGCTTTAGCTCGATCGTTATGAATCTTGGTTTTCCATTTTGTTACGAAACTTCCATGACGCATTTTGCAGATTGCTGGCCATTCCATACTTGCTGCGATCTTATGGAGCTGCGCGCGATCTGTGGACCTGACGAGCAAAGCTGCAATAACATCCTTCTACATGTTCATCTGGAAGGTAAGCCTTGCCTCCATTCCCGATCGTTCGTTGGCCCAGTTATCTCTTCCTCTTTTGAAATCGAAACCCCTTGCCGTGTGGTGTGGTGCCTACTGTCCTGCTGCCCAGCTTAATCACCCTCACGATCTGTCTGCACCCCCTTGAATGAAATCCCGAAACAGTTAAACCGCGTTGATCAGTTACTGACCATTTACTCCCCACGTGGCTCCGCAGCTGTTCTACGCGGAGTACCTGCTCATCCCTCTGGTGCGGTGAGGCGTGTCGAGGCGACAGGCTAGGCGATGATCAACAACTCCACGGGAGAACTTGAGTGCTGGAGTAAACTCCCGTTTGAAAGTTGAAGCATGCACCGGGCAGGCAGTCGATGGATGGATGGCTACGGATGGCGTTCAACAGGCTCTTGCTCGTATACGATCGTGAATTATAAATTAGAATAGTATTTTTCTCTCACACCAAACCAACGGTAAATAATTCACGATTCTTTTCGACGAAACGAACATGCTGCGAGATAATTCCCCTGTGCTTCCGCGGAGTACTACTTCACTACTACACCCTCCGTCCCAGAATATCTGTCGCTTTCGCTTCCCGAGAAACAACTTTGATAAAATATATATTACAAAATATTAATATTTATGGTACATAATTATTATCATTGGAAAGATCTTTGAATCTAGTTTTTTAATAAATTTATTTGGAGATACAAATGTTGTACGTATTTTCTACAAATCGAGTCAAACTTGTGGCACGAAAACCGGAAACGACAGTTAATTTGGGACGGAGGGTGTACACGCTACTTGATGACATCCCATATGTCCGGGGTGACCTGACCTGATCGTCTCTGCCAAGAGATTGCACAACGTCCAACGTCCAGCACTACGTTCGCTTGATCGTGTCGACCATGCTTATCAGTTATGATTCTCTCACAACAAAACAAAATCAGTCGGTTTATAAACCACGTAAACGATCAAGCTTGAGTTGTTAGCCAGTAGACCTTGCTACCACTGCCAGTAATGATAGTACTCCTACTAGTCCTTACCACGTCGGCTGAGCTCAACGGCGTGCTCGTACGTCCATCTGCGCCTTGACTTGTGCAGTGGGCGTAGTAGCTAGCATATAGCATGAATGTATGGTGCGTCACGGCCCGACGGTTCGTCAGTCTGGGCCGTGTTACTTGTCCCCGAAAAAGATCGCCTGTCAGAGATCCGGATTGCCTCGCTGCAGTCTGCTGGTGCGCATTTGCATTGCCCGCGATACGTGCTACCTTAAATTTCACTATACACCCGCATCGATCGCGTCGTGTTAGACTGTTAGCATCCGGTACGTGTATCTGCCGACTGCTGCGGCACTCACCCGGAGATACCTGCCGTGGCCATTTTCGCATCTGGAGCAAGTCCACGCGCATTCAACGCAATCCTCGTACATATGTGGTGTGGAACATTTGGATACAAGAGCTCTCACTCATGGATACAAGATATAGTTTAGTACTCTCTCAATTCCAAATTATAAGTCATTCTAACTTTATCGGAGAGTCAAGTATCTCAAGTTTGACTAAATTTATATAATAAAATAGTACGGAGTAACATTTATGATATCAAATAAGTATTATTATATTCTTTATTAATTATATTTTTTATAGAATAGCTTCGATGTTAAAAGTCTTTGTAATTCTCTCTATTATTTTAATCAGACTGAAGATGCTTTGACTCTTCAAGAAAATTAGAATCACTTATAATTTGGGACGGAGGGAGTAGCTAAAAGACTTGAGATCCAAACAAGGTCTTAGCTCAAAATACTTCACATAGTTTGTGTTGTCATTGTGTGGGTGGCATATTTGAAAAAGAAAGGAACTACCTTGTCTTTCAAAAAAACAGAAAGAAAAAAACGAAATGACGTTGGTTTTAAAGTACACGAATCTAAATTTGCTCCAACAAAAAATCAAACCTAGAAACTAGAATCTAGAGATGCTACTAAAGCACTATATAACCGCTATATTAAGACATGTCTCACTCTCACCTAGCGCTGGCGCAGGAGCTAAGATTGTTGGGCCATGGCCCATGTTTGCTCTTTTTTTTTTTGAGGGGCCATGTTTGCTCTTGTTTGTAGGCTACGCTCTGTATATTTCCTTTTAAGGTCTCTTTGTATCTAGTAGTCTAGTAACATGAAAGATAAAACACCTGCCAATTTGCTAAACAAAAAATCATGTGATGTAGATGACCATATTAAATGGAGTACTCACTCCGTCTCTTTTTAACTGTCGTTCTCGTTTTCCGATAAGTCAAACGTAATCAACTCTGACCATATATATATACAAAAAGATATTAATATTTATAATACAGAATTAAACATCATTAGATAGATCATTGAATTACTTTTATAGTAAATTTATTTGGAGATATAAATGTAGCTAATATTTTCTACAAATAAACTTAAGAAAGTTTAACCGACACCTAAACCATGACGATAAATAAAAGAGATAGATGGATTACCATGTAAGCAAAACCTTACGTTTCTTTTCCTAATGACCAGTATAGGACTAATCTACGTACTGACGAGTGGTCCGGCCTACCCTAGTCTGGTCCTCTATTTAGAGCAACCACAGTGTATCCAGCTGAACCAGTCCATAAGAGTAGGCCCACAGTAGGTGGCAGTAATTAAATAACACGCCACAAATATACCGAGATCAACTGTTCCGTATGAGTGGGTCCCACAATGAAATAAAAAAATCTCGGTCCCCAACTTCCTATATCCCTTCGCGAGAATGAGCGAAGAAAGTGAATGTATTGTGTTAGATGTACGGTGTACATAGTGTTTTTTATTGCCTTATGAGCTGGCCATAGTGCTATGGGTACTTTTTTCTTATTTCTTACATATGGACAAGCCCGACAATGTTCGAGCTACTTCACACTTAATATTATTATTTCCTATGGACCGGTTTTTTTTGCAACATTGTAGTTGCTCTTACGGTGGTGGCCTCGGGATATGTGTGCGCACCGTGTCGTCGTCAGTGGCGAATTTAGGATTTTAACTTTAGGTATACCGCTAAAAAAATTTATATACAATTTGGTAAATTCATTTTAGCAATTCAGTAACAATTGTAAATTTTACAACGTGATTTGGTATACATGCACTAAGTAACATGATAAGGCTTAAATTTAAGGATTAAGTTGAAACCATCTACTAAATACAATATAAATAGTTCAAAAGCCATACTGATAGTTTAAATATAGGCATAAAAGAGTACCAGAGGCTTACAATGCTATTTTTCCAGACTGTTTTATTCGACGCTTTTCAAGGAATATGAATGTCTTACTATATCTTCTTCATCAACCAGATCAACCACCGGTCTTCCACCACTGGTTCAACCTGATCGGGTGGAGGATTAGAAGGTTCAACTGGCTATGAATGTTACCAAATAGCTATGAATGTAGAAAATAATTTTCTAAAAAACATGAAGAGCAAATATCAAAATTTACCTAACCAAAATAGCGAATCAAGACGATAAGTCCTGACTGGCACAACCGTATATTCTGCAGACAGGATGTGGGAATTAGACGACGATCCTCCTATCTAGCATTCAGAGCATGGCGGAGGGCGGCTGGGCACCAGGGGCCGTAGCCGGCCAGGGCGTCACAGACTCACATGTCAGGCGGCGACGCACGTGTTTCTCCGTGGCTCCCCGTTTGATCGAGATTAGATTAGAAAATTCGAAGGGTTATATACGGAGCCACATACCGGACGTTTCGACGTTGGAGAATTGGAGTTCCCTTGCCACATGGGCCACGTCAGTGCATCATATGGGCCTCTCGTCATCACGTGATGGTGTCCGCGTATGTTTTTTTTTCTTTTTAACAAATATAGCGTATATATAATATAATAATATATATACTACTGCTGGCCACGTTTGCAGGGTATGCCGGTGCATACCCGGCATACCCTGTGGCTACGTCACTTGTCGTCGTCGAGGCTCGACTCTGTCTATGTGGCTGCGTGAGATCCCCGGCCGATCGCGCGTACCCCGACGTCGCGCCAGAACGGCAGCTCGTGAGTGTGTGGCATGTGTTCGGCACCGGCCGGCACGCCGTCCGGCTCGCGTCACCACCGCTCAGAGCCTCCTCTGGCCGTCCGGCCGGTTGGGTTTGTTACCCGGCTGGGGCCCGTCTAGCGTCTGCTCCACTGCTCCTCCCTGGTTGCAGCCCTGCCGACTGCCTGCGTTCTGCACGGCTGCGCGTCCCGCTAGGTTCCCACCGAGGCTCCAAAACCGGGCTGAGCGGTGCGGGTGCGGCTCGGGATCAGCGCGCACGGCACGGGTTCCCATGCCATTACTCGCCTCTGCGAGTGGAATTACCGTGCGCAGGCCCGTTCGGCTGGCCGGAGCCGCCTGCTTCCCCCTCGTAAAACACTTATCACCTTCCATAGAAAACAGCCAAAAACGACCATCCGCTGGTCCAGTTTGGGAGGCCGGATTGGTTAGCACCGGGGCATGGTGGAATGAACCGGGAATGTGGCATCATCCGGACGATCAGACGCTCGAGAATGCAACGGTGCTGGCCTTGCCTGAATGCAACGGGGAGTCTTGCCAGCCCAGCCCATATACAGGCAACCAAACAGGCTATAATGGTTGTCTCGTCTCACGTCACTATTAGCAGTGATTAGTCTGCGGTTGGCGTCGGCATGCACGTACGGGTTGCCGGTTGCGTCAAGGCTGCCAATACCACCAGCGAGAAACCCGCGAGTGAATGTGATAACGACTTTACGAGCCACGGAACAAGACGCAGCCGGCAGCCCTCCCGTGGATGACGTCTATCTCCCCCCTCTCCCTCCCTCGTCTCCGTCGCCTGCGCGATTTTGCTGCCGGCGCCGGTTGACATTTGCATGATTCGGTGCAGTACGTGTGTACCACGACCACGATTCTTGGAGAGTGACGCCCGCCGTCCATAAATGATACTTCCTCCGTCAGCAAAAAGAATACAATTCTGAAACAGTATTATAGTTTAGTACTTCAAATTTAATTAATTATAGTTAAAAAATATAAATATTTATAATATTAAATAAATATTATTAAATTAATTACGAAATATATTTTTATAATACATTAATTTGGAGTTATAAACGTGAATACTATTTATTAGAAAAATAGCCAAACGTGAGGCACTACCTACTACCTACGGAGGTAGTAAATCTCAGTACCCGTGCGGCCGTGCCAGCTGCATTGCATGCCCCCACCGCACGTGACGAGTGCACCCAACACGTTGCGCGCACTCACGTACGCGCCCGATCGACGGCCCGAGCCACTGCCGTCGTCCTCACCCATGCTTTCCGGATTGAACGACCGACCACGACGCGCGCGCGTGCACACTCGCGCGCGCACACATAAAAGTTGTACAGCAACGATCAGAACTCAGAAGCGACACGACACACAGAGACACGACACGACTCGTCCTGGTTGCGAGCCGTCTGATCGAGATCAGGCCGTTCTGAGTTCTGGCCGGAGCGAGGCGGTTCCCCCCGCGGACGGAGCACGGTGACGAACTGGCGATGATGAATGAAAGTAATAAAAGGTAAAAATAAAAATGAAAAGTAAAAATCCGACCGAGCACGTGACGCGGGGGCTTCGCTAAACCCGTCCCGAATCCCAGCCACGTGGGATCATCAAAGTGCATCAAGCCGCCGGCGGGCCGGGCGGGGCCATTGCCCACTGGGCCGCAGGACATCCTGGGCCAGTGGGGACGAGGCCGTAGTAAATGGAAGGCTCCATCAATGCTCCGGTCCGGGGACACCTCAGTTACTGGCCCGCCTCCGCTCCGCTGGGACGGCTGCCGGATCCCACCACCGTACGGCCCCGGATCTCCCCGCACAGTTCCGCGATCTCCTCCGACCTGAGGTGAGTGAAAGTGCCCGATCGCCCACCACGGGCAGCTGCCGGAGCCGGCGCAGCCCGTGTGCTGCCTGTACGGTGTACGCGCCGAGCGTTCGCTCGCACGCGTGGCTGAGACCCTGCGCACGCGCGCTAACCGTATAGTTCGTTTCCGTGGGTACGTGTGGTGGCGCGGCGCCGGCAGCAGCAGCAGGCCGGCGGCACCGTGCCGTGCGGTGGCCGTGGTTGTGTGCGAGCGACGACGGCGACAGCGCGGGACCTTGTTTCCACACCCGGGCACGTGACATGAGCAGGGGCTGGGTTTTGGTTCGTCACCTCGTAGCGCCATGTCCAGTCGGGGTCGGAGCCGGCCGCATGCAGTCCGCAGAGTCACGTAAGTTCATGTTGAGGGAGTGCAGCAGCGGTCCTGTGTTCTGTGTGTAACCGTGGACCGAGGTAAGGTCACGTCAAGTCGATCGATCGGACCACCGGCAGCCTCCTCAGACCTCAGCTCGTCTCTGATCTCGATCGGATGCCTGTGGGCTACAGGGTAAAGACATGTTTTCTGTCTACATAGGCTGTTATATATGGAGCCGCTATAGTATACACATAAAATGTGTGTAGCTTCTTCCTATATGATGTTGAATTGAATGCCAGACTATACTAGGTTTTATTACTCCTCTGTACTTACTGTTTTATATTTTCTAGTTACTTCTCCAATTACTGTTTTTGTAGATGTTTCCTTTAATGAATTGTCGTGGCTGGTTAGGTAAAAATGGCTGAGGTCCTAGCTAGTGCAATCTATAACCATTTCTAGTCGGAGGGGCCATCTCGTCACGTTAATATACTTTAGTTAACTATAGGAAGAGTAACTACAAGCAACACAAGTTGCACGTTTGGTACGGTTAGCGCGCTTGGCTGTTTTCCTTTGTTTTCCAGCCCGCTTTTAGATTTTGTAAGCTGTTTTTTTTTTCGGTAGAGTGCCTTTTAGTAGTCGAGACGACTATTTTTTCTGAAACAAGTCACTACCAGAAACTGGGTGTTCGTCGAGTGCAAGAATGTTTGCCGAGTTTATTATATCGGACACTCGACAAAAAAACTCTTTGCCGAGTGCTTTAAAAAAACACTCGGTAAAATAATTGCACTCGACAAAAAAGACAAAAAACACTCGGCAAAGTTTGGCACTTGGCAAACCAGAAAAAAAATACTTGGCAAAAGCTAGGCACTCGGCAAAGAACCGCTACATGGACAACCGTTAGTCCGTGCGCCGTCCGTTAGTACGTTTGCCAAGTGTCCGTTAGTGGAAACACTCGGCAAACAAATACACTAGGCAAAGAAATATGTTTGCCGAGTGTATTTATTTGGCACTCGGTAAAGAAATAAGTTTTTTTCTCTTCTGACCTTGAAACTTTTTCTGCTCTCCACATACACCATGTGGTACTTCATGTTAAGATTTGGTATATTTTTAGACCTGTTTGCTATATTTAATTAATTTATTGTATTTCAAGGAATTTTTGGTATAAATCAAATTCGAACGGCAAGTGATTCAAATAATATAATAAAATGAGTAGAAAAATGATATTCATGTTATTAAGTCCATTGTGAGGCCTTACCCGGAAAATGAAAAAAAATCGAACATCTTGTTCAGAAAACACGACCACGAACGTGTGGCCGAATGGTTTCTAAATTCTAAAAAAACAAACGAAGTCTAAAAATCATAAGATTTGTCATGATGTGATGATATCATACATGGAGGCTGTGGTAAAAAATTGAGAAGGTTTCATATAATTTGTCACGTACGATGTTTATAAACCGAAGCATCTCAGAAGAAGAATCGTAGCGTTGAGAAGGAATCAGTAAGATTTAGAGTCAAAGTGACGGTGAATTGGGGTTTCACTTCAAAACTTTTTGTATAGGCAATAGAGAACATAGATTGTTTCATGTGAAATTTTGGTAATTTTTTTTGATCCATTTGAGAATTTTAATTTATTAAGTGCAATTACAGAATTTTAATTGATATAAATTAAATTTGAGCGGTAACTGCTTAAAATAATAGAATAATATTCCTAGAAAAATCAAATATATATTGTTGAGTCAATTTGGCAAGGTATTTTCGAAGTACATCAGAACAAATTGAGAAAACACGGCCTAAAAAAGGAGAAGAAGGAAAATGAAAAAAAAGGTTTGCCGAGTATCTATTATCTAGCACTTGGCAAAGCTGGCGTTTGTCGAGTGCCAGGCCTAGGACACTTGGCAAACCTCCTCATCGGCCCCACGTACACGTACAGTAGTTTAGGGTTTGAAAATGAAAAAAACAAAATGTGTTTGTTGAGTGCTAGATCACGGGCACTCGGTAAACCTCCTGATAACCACTTCAGGTCGGCCTGACCCACATGCACACACACGCACACACGCATCCCGCCGCTGCCCCTGCCCCCGTGTCCCGCCGTCGACGCCCGGCCCCCGCCGCCCTCGGCGCGCCCACCGCCGGCGTCCCGGTGCCCCAGGACCCCTTGTAGGATCTCTGGTACGCCTAGAGGGGGTGAATAGGCCTATAAAAATTTAACTCAAACCAAAGTCAAAATCACCCGCGGCACTGCCGCTCCGTGAGCACAGCATTGCCGCACCTACATGAGAGATTAGTTCACAGTTCAAAATCTACCCAATGAAATTTAGATCGTGTAAATTTCTTAGTTTTGTGTAGGGTAGTAGATCACAGATCGACATATGAAAATGGTGGAAACACCACACACAAGTAGATTGGCCTTAATCCTAGAAATCATGTTAACAACAACAAGAACACAAGTGTAGCAACACAAGCACAAAGATGACACAAGGATTTATCCCGTGGTTCAGCTCTCCACCAAGGGTTGTCTATATCCACGTTGTTGAGGTATGCCACTAAGGCTTCAAGATTTACAACCCTACCTTATTCTTAAGTCAAGAGAGTGAACTCTTTAGATGAGGGGTGATTTTACTTGCTGTAAGAGGTGGTCACAAACCTTCCGAGACTGCCACACAAGTTGGCAAGCTCTACGGGCGATGCTCTAGCCGGCTAGGAGCCAAGCTCTAATAGTAACAAACACAACCGTCGGCTAAAACGTGAACCAAGTGCTCTTTAGAATTTAGAATCAATGGAGTTGCTCTCTAATCAAGTTTTTGACCCTTTTCCCTCAAGGATTGATGGAGAAATCAATAGATTTGCTTAGAGGCTTTAGGTCAACAATGCAGTGAGAGTGTAAGGAAAATAGACCCTAGGACCATTTACTTTGGATTTTGGTGTTTGATGACCAACACAACCAAATTAGACTAATGAATTTGTGAGTGATTGTTTTGTAGTTCAATAGGGTGCAAGACGTGACTTGGACGAAGGCAACATGGTGATCCCATGATCAACATCATAAGCAATACCCTAGAAGCACAAGAGAAGACCCAAGATATCAAGCAAAGTCCAAGCACGAAGATAGGAACCAAATCAGACATAAGATCGCGAAGAAATGAGCTTCATAGAGGTGACCAGACACGATCCTTATAGGGATCGAACGCGTCCGATCAGTTGCTCAGCAACTACAGGCGTCAGCAGTAGTGACCGGACACTGAGGACTAAAAGTGATTCCACAGTGGCATTGTTCATCATCTTGACAACACATTCAGCACTGACCGGACGCTGGCGTATAATCGACCGGACGTAGGAACTGCAACGTTCGATCGAGTCTAGAGAGATTCCACAGTGGCGACAGCATGACCGGACGCATCCGATCAACCGTGACCGGACACGGTAGTGCGTCTGATCAACGCACACGCTCTAACGGTCAGGATGACCAGACATAGGAACTGTAGCGTCCGATTGAGTCCAGAGAGGTTCCAGAGCGGCGACAGCGTGACCAGACACGTTCGATCAATAGTGACTGGACATGGCATTGCATCTGATCAACGTGCGCGCTCTAATGGTTGTGACGACCGGACGTGTCCGATCAGGACGACAGCAGCGTCCGGTCAGTAGCAGAAAAGTAGGTTTTATCCCCAACTGCTACTTTCTTAGTGGGGCTTACAAATAGACCCCCAACCGGCCATTTGAGGATAGTGGAACTAAGAAAACATACCAAGGATGTTCCGACACTATTTTAGTGATCTCCACTTGCATAGTGCTTAGTGATTCATTAGGTGATTAGCGTAGGTGCTTTATGAAGTGCTTAGGTTGATTAGACCACCGCTTATGCGCTTGCTCTAGGTTTAGACCTAGTGTTTAGTGAGGTTTGCATACCTCTTACCACTCGGTGCTTGCGTGCACCATTGTTGTACATCGGAGGGGCTTGTAGTCTTGCGATATCACACCAACCGTGTTTGTGGTGTGGCCACCACCGTGTACTGGTGGGAACAAGGCCTGCGGTGTTTCGGCTAGAAGCTTGATAGTGAAGATGGCAGGGAGCGGCCTAGGAGAGGCTTGCTAGAAGGCACACTGGAGATTCACTTGCGTGTGGGGAAGGCCAAGGGCTATCCATGGAGTTACCCGACCGGGAGCTTGGCCCATGCGAGGGGCTCCAACGAGGACTAGGGCGAAGCTTGCGCGCTTCTCGATACCTCTGTAAAAATACCAGAGTCATCGACGGGTGTTTACATATCTCTACCCTACTCTTTAGCTTCCGCATTTACATTGTTTGCATAACTCCTTTTGCGGTAGAGATAGCAACACACTAGCAAAACCGTAGTTGCACATTTAGATAGTTTATCTTTTACATAGGTTTTTGCTAAAGGTAGAAAAAGAGGCCATAGTTTAGAGTTAGAGTTTTAAATTGCCTAATTCACCCCCCCTCTTAGACGTCACGGTCCCCTTTCAATTGGTATTGGAGCCAGTTGGCTCAATTTGGACCTTTGGCTTCATCGCCGTTGAGCCAACACTATTTAGAGTGGTTGGGATGGATACCTCTAGGCCTCCGCACTTTGACGGCACTAACTTCTCCTACTATAAAGCTAGAATTGCTTGCCACCTTGAGGTGGTAGACTTGGGTGTTTGGAGAGTCACTCATGATGGGATGAAACCCATTAAGAATCCTGATAAACCCACAAAGAGTAAAGAAAAAGAAATGCATTTCAATGCTAGAGCTAAAAATTGCTTGGTTGAATCTTTTAGCATGAATGTGTTTAACCAGGTGTTCACTTTAAATACAGCACATGAAATTTGGTTAAAACTCCAAGAGCTACATGACGGCACAACTAATGTCCGTGAGCAAAAACATTGTGTAGCTAAACAAAATTATGATTCCTTTAAAATAAATGATGATGAGCTTGTTCGTGATATGTATTCTCATTTGAATCTACTTATCAATGAGCTCTATTCAATAGGATTAACAAAGCTAGATGATGCGGACATCATGAGGAAGATCATCTCCATGCTACCATAAAAGAAATATGCAATCATTATCACCATCCTTCACAATATGGAGGACTTGGGCACCATGACCCCAACCATAGTCATTGGCAAGATAGTGGCATTTAAAATATCACGCAAGATGGGTCAAGAAGAAGCCTCTTCTTTAAGCAAAGGCAAAGATCTCACATGTAGTGAGAAAAAAAAGATGAAGAGCAAGCAAGTTGAGACAAGCTCAAGCTCAAGCTCCTCAAGTGAAGATGAAGAAGAAGATTCAAGTGATGATGATCAATCTTCCTCCTCCACCTCCAACCTTGATGAAGAATCAATCAAACTTATCAACAAGGTGGAGAAGATGATCCAAAGGCTCAATGTCAAGGGTGTGCCCATCCAAATTCAAGATATCATCTTCACAAATCAAAGAAATGAGCAAAGAAAGAAATAATGCTATGGATGTGGTGAGTTAGGGCACTTTGTGGAAGTTTGTCCAAATAAGCTCATACCCAAGACAAAGAAGAAGGCGTGCAAGGACAAAGCCCTTACATCAATAAGGTCATGGGATGATTCTTCAAGTGAAGAAGAAGACCATCACAAGAGGCGAGGCCGCAAGGACTCATCATCAAGCTCTTCTCATGTGTGCCTTATGGCACAAGGTAACGAAAGCTCATCCTCTAGTGAGAGTGATAATGATGATGAAATGCCTTCTCTAAACGAACTTATGCAAGAAAATCTTAAATATGCTAAGACTTGCACTAGTCAACAAAAGAAGCTAAAAATATTGCAAAAAAGCTAGATAGTTCACAAGAAGCATATAAAACCTTGCTTGAACAATATGAGACATTTGCTAATCTCAATATTGAACTATCTACTAAAATTGAGCAACTTGAGGCTAGTGCAACTACAAATGCATACACAATCAATGATGAGCAACTTGTAAAGAAAAATGAAAAATTAAAAGAAAAGTTAGCTTGCTAACAAAATGCTTATAAAAGTTTGCTTGCTAAAATGGAAACCATGTGCAAACATTATGATGAGCTAACTAATAAAGTTGCTAATCTTAAAACCGTCGGTACAACCCCCACCAAGGCACCTAAAAAGAAAAGTTCTATCTTTGTCATGTCTAAAAAGGATGCTTCTACTTCTTGCGATCATTTATATTTAGACTCACCCTTGTGCAACCAAGTTTGTGTTGAGAAAGTTGTTGTAGATACATGCACATAATAGGTTGCAATGGAGAATGAGCAACTCAAGCAAGAAGTGGCTCGCCTCACCAAGGACTTGACTCAAGTAAAAGGCAAGACAGAGCAAGCCCAACTTCATCAAGATAACACCATCAAGGGAGTGAAGAAGCTTGATGAAGTACAAACCATGGTTTGCTACGTATGCCACAAGGAAGGCCACAAATCCTATGAGTGCAAGGTGAAGAATGGGGGAGGAGCAAATAAGAAAGAGAAAAAGCAAACAAGCAAGCTCTCTAACACCTACACCAACAAGGTGGACAAGAAGGCCTCCAAACCATACCTGTTAAAGAAGAAGAAAAATGACAAGGTGGTGGCCATCAAGGTGAACAAGCAAGCCAAAAATGGGGTCAAATGCTTTTGGGTGCCAAAGGAAATCATTTCAAATATGAAGAGCACCGAGAAGGTTTGGATTCCGAAAGGGAAGTGAGGAGTCCGATGGACTTCGAGGAATTTGGAGACTTGGCAAAGTATGAGTGCATTTCATGGGGTGCATCATTATGGATAAGGTAATTGTCAAGTGGGTTAGTGAATACTATGGACCCAAATTCTCCTTCCCATGATAGGTAACTAGATTTAATTTCTTACAATTGGTATCAAGATTCAAATTCTTGCAATCTCAATTAGCATGTAGTTCCTTTCATGTCTAGGTTTACATATGCATACTTAAATCCTTTGTCATGCATACACTAGGTATATCTTATGGTAGGCTTGCTCGGTTTCATTCTTAACCCTTGGAGCAAACCTACATGGTTTAAATTGTTTAGGAGCACGGCGCATAGCTTGTTTTATAATTGTTCATCTAATATGTGCTAAAGTCCAAATTGTAGATCATCTCTCCCGAATATCACCTTCAAAAATGATTCTCACATTCATGAGATGTCATCTTTCAAGTGGTATTTTTTATTCTAAAATCAATGTGCATGTCTCCTACAAGTATTCCATACTTGTGTGCACAAATTTAGGGAGAGGTTACACTACAAGTTGGATGCTTTGAGACTAACACCTTTTCAAGCTTATCATGTGTGTAGTAGTCTCATTGCAAGAAAAATGGAGTCCCTGGAGTTAAGCATCATACTTCAAATATCCACCACCTATTGCAAGTGGTATAAATCAAATTGGTTTCCACATGGTGTATTTCTAAATCGATATCATCATGTTGATTTCACTTTGGTATATATATGTTTTCTCCATGCATTATGTAGATTAACCTCCCTTGTGCATTAATTTGCCAATTATGCATAAACTATATTCTTCATCATATGTATGCATATATTTAGGGGGAGCTTAGTCTATGTAATGTGAGAGTCAAATTTTGTGACCTATTCCACTCCACATATAAAGGATCACAAAGTTTGACCCTTCCTTGTGCTACTAATGTCTTCCTTTTTGGTGTTTGATTCCAAAAGGGGAGAATTTGTAGGACCAAACGCAAGCCCGATCATAATAACTTTCAATTGGTATTGGTTCGAGAAAGGGAGGATAATGGGTTATGAAGTTAGGGGACGCTTAAATCCATAATGCCACTTGGAGACATTTACAAGGGCAAGATAAGTTTCCAAAGATGTTTACTTGTGGTATCTTTTAGCTTTACAATTGGTATCTTTTAGCATTATATAACCTTGCCCTTTGTATTGCATCCTAGCAAGTAAATAGTTTTTAAATTCCAAAAATTTTATTATTTGCTTGTTTTGGTCGTGTTGTCATCAATCACCAAAAGGGGGAAGATTGTAAGGAAAATGGACCCTAGGCCCATTTACTTTGGATTTTGGTGTTTGATGACCAACACAACCAAATTGGACTAATGAATTTGCAAGTGATTATTTTGTAGTTCAATAGGGTGCAAGACGTGACTTGGACAAAAATACATGATGATCTCACGATCAACATCATAAGCAAGACCCTTGAAGCACAAGAGAAGACCCAAGATATCAAGCAAAGTCCAAGCATGAAGATAGAAACCAAGCCGGATGCAAGATCGTGAAGAAACGAGCTTCACAGAGGTGACCAGAAGCGGCCCTTATAGGGACCGAACGCGTCCGATCAGTTGCTCGACAACTGCAGGCGTCAGCAGCAGCGACCGGACGCTGAGGACTAAAAGTGACCGGACACAACGATGGCATTGTTCATCATCTCGGCAACACATTCAACAGTGACTGGATGCTGGCGTATAATTGACCGGACGCATGAACTGCAGCGTCCGATCGAGTCCAGAGAGGTTCTAGAGCGGTGACAGCGTGACCAAATGTGTTCGATCAATAGTGACCGGACTTGGCACGGTGTCTGATCAACGCGCGTGCTCTAATGGTCGGGACGACCGGACACAGGAATTGTAATGTCCGATCAAGTCCATAGCGGCGACAGCATGACCGGACACGTCTGATCAACAGTGACTGGACTCGGCAGTGCGTTCGATCAACATGCGCGCTCTAACGGTCGAGACGATCGGACGTGTTCGATCAGGATGACAACAGCGTCTGGTCAGTAGCAAAAAAGTGGGTTTCGTCCCCAACGGCTACTTTCTCAATGGGGCTTATAAATAGACCCCCAACCGGCCATTTCAGGATATTGGAACTAAGAAAACATACCAAGGGTGTTCCTACACCATTTTAGTGATCTCCACTTGCATAGTGCTTAGTGATTCATTAGGTGATTAGCGTGGGTTCTTTGCGAAGTGCTTAGGTTGATTAGACCACCGCTTATGTGCTTGATCTAGGTTTAGGCCTAGTGTTTAGTGAGGTTTGCATACCTCTTACCACTCGGTGCTTGCGCACACCATTGTTGTACATTGAAGGGGCTTGTAGTCTTGCAAGATCACACCAACCGCATTTGTGGTGCGGCCACCACCATGTACCGGAGGGAACAAGGCATGCGGCATTTCGGTCGGAAGCTTGGTAGTGAAGACGGTGGGGAGCGCTCCGGGAGAGGCTTGCCGAAAGGCACACCGGAGACCCACTTGCATGTGGGGAAGGCCCGGACTATCCATGGATTTACTCGACCAGGAACTTGGCCCTTGCGGGGGATTCCTTGCAAGGGGCTCCATCGAGGACTAGGGGAAGCTTGCGCGCTTCTCGATACCTCGGTAAAAATACCAGAGTCATCAATGGGAGTTTGCATATCTCTACCCTACTCTTTAGCTTCCGCATTTACATTGTTTGCATAACTCCTTTTGCGGTAGAGATAGCAACACACTAGCAAAACTATAGTTGCACATTTAGATAGTTTATCTTTTGCATAGGTTTTTGCTATCGGTAGAAAAAGAGGCCATAGTTTAGAGTTAGAGTTTTAAGTTGCCTAATTCACCCCCTCTCTTAGGCATCACGGTCCCCTTTCAGAGAGAGAGAGAGCTCCTTCTCTTTTTTGGGCATGCTAGAGTGAAGAAGAAGAGAGCAGGTTAGTTCGTTTGCCGTTGGGAAGGAAAGGGAAAGATTTATATACCCCCAACCCCCAACGGTCATATATAATGCAGATAGCCATTGGGAAGGAAAGGGAAATGTATGCATACCCCTAGCCCCCAATGGACACTGCACCCAAGAGGTTGGGTGAGACGAGGCCGCGACCAAAGGGTTGGGCGAGCCGAAGCCCGTGACCAAAGGATCGGGCAAGACGGACCCCGTGACCTTAGGGTCCGGCGAGATGGAGCCCACGACCTTGAGGTTGGGCGAGACGGACCCACGACCAAGGTCGGGTGAGATGGAGCCTGCGATCAAAGGGTTGGGCGAGCCGGAGGCTATGACTTTGGGGTCGGGCGAGACAAAGCCCACGACCAAAGGGTAGGGCGAATCGGACCCCGTGACCAAGGGGTCGAGCGAGTCGTAGCTCGCATCCAAGGGGTCGGGTGAGTCGTATCTCATATCGAAGGGGTCGGGTGAGTTGTATCTCGCATCCAAGGGGTTAGGTGAGTCGTATCTCACACCCAAGGGGTCAAGCGAGTCGTATCTCACACCCCGCAAGACAATAATGGTAATAGTGAAGTGTAGACTGTCTTGGCTGTGAATCTGAGGATGCTTATGGTTGTTTGAGCACTTGGTAGCATATATTATCTTAAGCATTGTGCCCCCTTTATAGTACGACTTTTCCTATACTCAAATTCAATATATAAGAGAATTTAAACCTCCTTTGAGTTTGAAGCCATCTACATTTATAATTGGCGGCTCCTTCATTTCATGTAGCATCCTTGGATATAAATTCCCTGCTTGTCATCTCAATAAATTTTATTAGATCTCTAATTGCATAGACATTATCACAAAAACCCATAATTAGGGCTTGATTGCACTTTTAATCTCCCCCTTTTCGGTGATTGATGACAACTCAATTAGAGCTTATAAAAAGATATGAAATAAATACTAAGATTTTTGAGCCATGGGTGTAGAGCCTCCCCCTAAGTATGTGAATAGATAATTGAATTCTCAAATTGGCATAAGAAGCCAAGATTCATATTTTAGTGAAAGTGATGAGGCTCCCCCTACATCCATGCTCCTATAGGGTGCTGCATACTATGTCAAGAAAATATATACGTGATGCATATGATAGTTTATGCACACATGTGGTTGCTGCTACAGCTGAGTGCGGCACTACCACACTTGACTGTATGAGCAAGACAAAGTCAAGCACCACATAGCTAGCTCATATAAAAAAAGATATGCAGCCAAGCATAATAAGATGACTTCTAATCCACACAAACGATACATGTCCATATTCAATACACAAAGAGTCAAATAGTAGCAATTTAGAGTTTTGAGCGACTCTCAAACTTTCCACCTAGTGAAGACTAACACTCATCGAACAAGACATGAAATGCAGCTGCTGACCATGACGTCGAAAAGCTATTGACCCCTCTAATTTTCTCCCCCTTTGGCATAAAGCACAAAAAAGAGAAGAAGAGAAGAAAGATCAACACCTACTCGTCATCTCCCTCGATGTCCGTCCAATCAATATCATTACCTCCTACAGCAGTCCCAGCACCACCATCATCATCATAGTCATTGGAGTCAATACGTGCATGGCCTAGATGGTGAGTAGTGGTGGTGTAGTGAGTGGAACGCCTCGGCTCTAGTCTCTGACGGTATCCCTCCAGGGTCTCATCCCAATCTGCTACTCATCCCTACTGCTTCTCATCATCATCTGAATCTATGTCGGAGAGACTTGGAAGGTCATATTGTGGAGGAGGTGGAAGGTCCTGTCCACGCTACTGACACTGCTCAAGCTGTGTCTCATACGCTCTATCACCTGCATAGGTGCACTTGCCAAAGATTGCCTTTAATCATTTGCCAAATTTCTTCATCTTGCCTCCTCTGCGAGACCTAGAGCAGGAAGACTCGGGGATATTTACATGAGCCTAAGAGCTCCCTGCTTCCTGAGTAGTTGCAGCTGGTTGCGTCTTCTCAATTTTGTAGACGGTGTGCATCCCATCCTTTGGAAAATAAAATTTAGTGACCCTCTCAATCATGAACATGAGGTAAGGGGCATAGGGCAGCCCCCTCCTCCATCCTCCACTGCAAATCTCAACTCAGTCCACATGAATCTAGGGACATTGAACCTGTCCCCACCTGAAGCAAATCTAGCCAACACATTTCTCACACAACCATTAATATCTGATGCTGCTCCATTCTTTGGGTTGATGGTGTTCCTGATGAGGTTGTTGAGGATGTAATAGAAGCTATGTAGACCACTCCGCTTGCCATCTGCAATCCTTCTATCTCTCCACATGTAACTAATATCACGGATCGCAGCGCGAGGCTCATCATGAATGTAAGTGTAACCTCTGTGCTCCTCCCCAAAGCCAAGAATCTGACTGAAAATGACAAAGTCAACTCGGTAGTGTCGACCATTAGTCATCCAGTGAATCTCATTAGAGGTCTGGACATAGAAGTATGTGGCATGAAACTGTGTGAGGACTTTCTCATTCCAGTTATACTGGAAACCCATGATGTCTGAAAGCTAAAACCTATCACAAATTTTGATTACCTTATCAAACTCAGGCTCCTCCTTCTCCTGTATCTCATCCCAATCAATGTATTGCATCTTGATGATCTTGGTTTTCTTGGATGCAAGAATGGCAGTGGCATAAAAGTTGGAATGAAACTCATTCCAGAATCTATAATCAATGCCCAAATCTTTGCGCACTACATAGAGATTTATCTGTCTTGCCTCTTCGACCAACTTACAACTCTTGGAATAGTCGATGACTGGATGCTGACAAGAGTCATCTGGTACTTTCATAAGCATCTCCCCATCAACCTCTCTGATGTAGGATCTGTTGAACTTAGCCAAGTGAAGGGGAGTGTTCAGATAGGCATCCATGGTGTGGCTAGTCATCTCCAACCTTTCCTCATCTTCGATGTACTGCTCACACCTCCCCCTATCACCATGACCCCTCGGAGCAGCACTTCTGCTTGTGGCTATTGACCTCCCTCGACCATGGCAAGGTGGATCCTTGTCTCTCTACTCACTCATCTTCCTTTTCCCCCTTCGGTCATAATCTCCGTGCTCCATCTTCTCAAACTAGGAATGGAGAGGAGAGGGAAGAAACTACTCGCCGGCAACGCGTGGCCAAGCGACGGTGATGGCACGGGCATGAGAGGAGAGAGAGAGGCACGGGCATCGGCGACGGGGAAAGAGAGGGAAAGAAGTTACTGCAGGCCTAAGAATAAGAGAAAGAAAAAATGGGCCCCGTAGTAAAACCATTTGGGTTGAATCTCAATTGAGATTCAAAGTGCAGTACTACTGTATGCCTAGCCCGGCACCGCCGCACGGCAGGCACAGCACTGCTGCACTCCCCAAAATAATGGGAGTTAGCTATAATCTATATAACTCTCTCTGTATGAGATATGGACACATATCACCTATACCATGACCAGAAACAAATAATCAATACAGACCATGATCATGATACATAAGTTTCCTTTTTTTATAAATTATTTTCATGCACATTATGAAAATTTTCAACTCTTTTGTCTAGATACTAGTTTATCAAATAGAGGCATGCTAAAATTTAAACCATGTTACGAGAATCAAGTATATTTAGCTCACTACGCAAAGCACAAAACCTTGACTCGTCGAGGGGCTTTGTGAAGATATCGGCTAATTACTTTTTGGTGCTCACATGGCGGATTTCGATATCTCCTTTGGTTTCGTGGTCTCTCAAGAAATGATGATGGATGTCTATGTGCTTGGTTCTAGAGTGGCTTATAGGATTGTTTGCAAGCTTAATGGCACTCTCATTGTCACATAATAATTGGATTTTGGTAAAATGACATCCGAAATCACAAAGAGTTTGCCTCATCCAAAGTAGTTGTGCACAACATGCACCGGCCACAACATACTCGGCCTCGACAGTGGAAAGGGCTACACAATTTTGCTTTTTAGAACTCCAAGACACTAGGGATCATCCAAGAAATTGACATGTCCCCGATGTGGCTTTTCGATCTACTTTGCAACCGGCGTAATCGGAATCCGAATACCCAAGTAGATCAAACTTAGAGCCCTTAGGATACCACAAACCAAGGTTAGGAGTGTGTACTAAATATCTCGAGATTCTCTTAACGGCCACCAAGTGACACTCTTTCGGGTTCGCTTGAAATCTAGGACACATGCACACACTAAGCATATTATCGGGCCTAGATGCACACAAATAAAGTAGAGAGTCGATCATGGAACGATATACCTTGGTATCCATGGCTTTCTCTTCATCATTGGGATCTAGATGTCCATTGGTTGGCATGGGAGTTTTGATAGGCTTGGCATTCACCATGTCAAACTTCTTGAGCATATCATGGGTGTACTTTGTTTGACTAATAAAAGTTCCATCCTTCACTTGCTTGATTTGAAATCCAAGGAAGAACTTCAATTCACCCATCATGGATATCTCAAATCTCTTGGTCATGATCCTACTAAATTCCTTACAAAAAGAATGATTAGTACTACCAAATATTATGTCATCGACATATATTTGGCACACAAATATATCTTTGCCAACTTTGTGAGTGAAAAGGGTAGGGTCGGCTTTGCCTATTTCAAAGTCTTGTTTAAGTAAGAATTCCTTAAGGCATTTATACCATGCTCTTGGTGCTTGCTTAAACCCATCGAGTGCCTTTTGGAGTTTATAGACATGGTTAGGGAACTTAGGGTCTTTCAAAACCCTGTGGTTGCTCGACATAGACAAGTTCTTGAATGGGGCCGTTGAGGAATGCACTCTTCACATCCATTTGATATAGCTTAAAATTGTGACGAGCGGCATAGACTAGAAGCATTTGGATTGCTTCAAGTCTTACCACCGGTGCATATGTTTCCTCAAAGTCTAAGCCCTCTACTTGAGTGAAACCTTGAGTAACCAATCTTGCCTTGTTTCTTGTCACCACGCCATTCTCATCTTGCTTGTTTTGGAAGACCCACTTGGTGCCAATGATATTGGTGTTGGGCCTCTCCACCAAGATCCACACTTGATTTCTTTCAAAATTGTTGAGCTCATCTTGCATGGCCATCACCCAATCTGGGTCTCCAAGTGCTTGTTCTACCTTAAGAGGTTCCAAAGAGAAAACAAGTGAGTAATATTTACACAAGTTTGCTAAATGTGAACGAGTTGTTACCCCCTTTTGAAGACTCCCAAAGATGTTGTCAATGGGATGATCCCGTTGTATTATTTGTCTTAGACTTAGATGATCAATGGCCTCTTGTCCTTCTTTTGGATCTTCATTATTTTCTTGCTCAAATATGGGTTGTAGGTTCTATCCTTGAATCGGAGTTGGACTTGTTGCTGCTATCAGAGGGAGTGCGACACTGCCGCTCTGCTAGTTTGTAGCAGGGGTCTGCTCCCCCTCACCTAAGGATGGCAGCAGATCAGGTTCGAGGCAGATATCCATGGGTTTCGATATCGGTTCTTAGTTTTTGCCCATGGATTTGCGGGTTCGGATATCCAAAATACTGTGGGTTTGGGGCGGATTCTTAAATTCACCCGTGGAGCTCTATCGGGGCCTCGAACTTTTGGCCCACTAGAAGCCCAACTACCAACCCTAACTATATAAGCCTAAAACTAAAATCCATCTGCCCTCAACCCTCATCCGCCCACACCCAGGGGCAGTCCCGCACCGCACGGTGGCCGCACACCTGCACCCACCTGACGCCCTGAGCACCCAATGGGCGACCTCGCCGACCTCGGCGCCTCACCAGTCTACGACCTCACTGGCTTCCTCTCTCTCCCTTGTCCCCATGGTGGATCCAGCGCGTAGACCCCGATGGTGGGCACATGGCGAACTCTACCGACAGCGAGGAACTGCAACAGCGGCAAGCGCATGAGCAAGCTCTATCGGTAGCGGTGAACTGACACATGGTGGCTAAGGCGGCGGGCGTGCCCTCTCTCCCTGTGGCAGCCGTGAATCTACCCCCTCTCTCCTAGCAGTGGCGCGGCAGCGGGCACTCGACTCGACTATGGTGGTTCGCCCTCTCTCAGTCTCTCTCTCTCGATCACGGGCATGGAGTGCCCCCATCAGCGCTCGGTGGGTTTTGGATTATCCGACAGGTGTCGGGGATCCGTGGGTTTCGGTTTTGGGGATGGATTTTCACCCGAATTGGTGTTTGGGGTGGTTTCAGGTTTTAGGTTCGGGTTTCGGTTTTGGGTGCCCAGACACTCCACCCGATCCAAACCCGCCCCGTTGCCATTCTTACCTTGAGCATCAGGTACGTCTATGAAAATTGGTTCATCAGCAGCTTGAGGAACCACCACTTTAGTGACTTCATCTTCTTGTGGTCTAATATCACCAATAGCCAATTGCTTGATTGCTTCACATGGTGGATCCTCCTTTCCTACAACACTTGAATCAACTTGCTCCATTTGAGAGCCATTAGATTCATCAAATGTTATGTCTACCGCTATTTCAACTCTCTCGGATGTTTTGTTGAAAAACACGATATGCATGCACATTTGATCCATAACCAAGAAGAAAACATTCATCAACTTTATGTGCAAACTTAGAGATTTTGGGTTTCTTGTTAAGTATGAAACACTTGCACCCAAACACTCTAAAGTAAGACACCTTAGGTTTGTTACCGGTTAGAAGCTCATATAAAGTTTTCTTCAACTTGTGTAGGTAGAGGCGGTTAATGGCATGGTAAGCGGTGTTGACAGCGTCACACCAAAAGATGTCCGGTGTCTTGGACTCATCTAGCATTGTCCTTGCCATGTCAATGAGTGTGCGATTCTTCCTCTCTACTACACCATTTTGTTGAGGGGTGTATGGAGTTGAAAACTCATGCTTGATGCCCTCTTCATCAAGAAACTCCTCAACTTGGGTGTTCTTGAATTCGGTCCCATTATCGCTTCTCATTTTCTTGATGGGAAGATCGAACTCCTTTTGAGCTCTTCTAATAAAAGTCTTCACTTTGTCTCTAACTTGACACTTATCAAACAAGAAAAATACCCAAGTGAAACAAGAATAATCATCAACAATAACAAGACCATATTTGTTACCATGATACTTAGGTAGGCGACCGGTCCAAAGAGATCCATGTGTATGAGCTCCAATGGTTGCGTTGTGGTCATGATGCTCTCTGGTGGGTGAGGTACGCCAACTTGTTTTCCAGCTTGACAAGCGCTTCATATCCTTCTTTCTCAAAGTGAACATTTGTTAGTCCAAGAATGTGTTCATCTTTTAGAAGTTTGGCCAAGTTCCTCATCCCAACATGGGCTAGTCGGCGATGCCAAAGCCAACCCATGCTAGATTTTGCCACTAAACAAGTCTCAAGCTTAGCTTTACTTTTGTTGGAATCAACTAAGTAAAGCTTGTTCTTTAATTGACCAGTAAAGACAATAGATGAATCCTCCCTTCTAAAGACTTTCACACCCTTATCCGAAAAGAGACAATTGTAGCCCATCTCACATAATTGAGAAACAGACAACAAATTGTAACTCAATGAATCAACATGTAATACATTTGTAATTGAATGCTCAAGGGTTATAGCAACTTTATCGAGACCAATCACATCCCCTTTGAATTGTCTCCAAAAACAATATTTTCATTTGAGTGCGTCATCGGGGAATATGATGAGAACATACTCCTTTCTCCGGTCATATGATTTATACAGCCACTATCAAGCACCCAACTTGATCCACCAGAATAGTATGCCTGCAAAACAGATTTAGTTGCTTGATTTAGCCCAATTTGACTTGGGGCCTTGCATGTTAGTCACAAGAAATTTAGGAACCCAAATAGAAGTATTCCTATATATGTTCGTTTCCTTTCCAATATATTTAGCAACCACTTTTCCACTATTGTTGTTCCTTAAAACAAAACATGAAGTCAAGCTTTATCAAGTTGGTTGAAACTTTTGTTGATAGACATACTTGTTCATAGTGCCCCACACTGATTACTTTGGCTTCTGCTGAACCTGTTTCTGCTGGGACACCTTCTTCTTGGGCTTAGTTTGATCAGGAGCTGAGTTGGTAGCCTTCCCATTTTTGCGGGGAGCGGCACAGCCAGCCTTTACTGTGGCACTGCCGCTCTAGACTATGGCACTGCCGCTGTCTGTGTACGCTAATCTGTACCAACTCTTTCCTTCCTCTCAAACTTGACACACTCATAGCCATTTATGATCTTTCTTTCATTTGTTTTAGCTCCTGTAGTATGCCCAAGCCCATGCTTGATTGAGGGGTGTCGCCCTCACTTGAATTGAGACACTTTTGAATTATTTGCCTTCTTGTCACTTACTTGAGCCTTACCACTCAAGCAGCCCTTGCCAATGATCTCACTGAGTCTAGCAATTTCTTTTTTATTGCCTCCATGTTTGCAAGGTTAGTGGAATAAGCATTCAAATCAATATTATAACATTTTCCACAACCTTGACTAGTGGAGGTATTGGAGACATCCTTTGCCTTAGAGGGATGTGAGTTGCTATCCCAAAAAATATTATGTTGTAGCTCAAGTTCTTTGCGCTTTTCATCTAAGTCACAATACTTTTTCTTAAGAGCAGTATTTTCTTTCTTTGTGATAGCATGGTCCTCTTGTTCTTTGGCCAAGGTCTTACGCAAGGATTCCACCTCACCTCTCTCTAATGCAAGAGCTTCTTTGCTAGCAATGTAGAGATCCTCTTGTTGGATAAGAGTCTCTTCTCTAGATTCTAACTTGGCTTGGACACTCTCTAAATCATCCATTAGCTTAGTGATGAATAATTTGGTCTTTCCATCTAAATTTTTAGTTATCATGTTTATTTCTTCATCACTAGATTCATCACTAGAGCTATCACTAATATCACTACTAGAGATATCACTAGAAGGTGGAGGTGGAGGAGCTTTGGACTTGGATTTAGATTTTACCTTTTCACCCTTTGCCATAAGACAAGTGTGAGAGGAGTAGTAGTCATCATCGGACATGTTGGTGAAGAGTCTTGGTGAAGAAGATGGCTCATGGATAGCAATGGTTGCAACTTTCCCAGCCTTCTTCACTGAGATTTCAATAGATGAATCCCACTCATGTCCAATGTGAGCTTCTCCCATGTTTTTCTTGCTCTTTCTTCTGTCAGCCTTGCCCTCCTTCTTCTCTTTCCTATACTTATTCTCCTTGATCTCATATGGGCACTTGGCAATGAAATGATTGGTGCTTCCACAATTATAGCATGTCCTCTTCTTATTGTTTGGAAACTTCCTTTTTACTACCTTGTACCCTTGCTTCTTCAGCCCTTTATGATACCTCTTCATAAAGAGAGCAACATCATCAACTTTCTCATATTGATCATCATCATTTTTACTTTCACTTGAAGATGATGTGGTATCTACTCTTTCTTAAGCTTGCTTGCTTGCTTTGGGCTTGCTAGTTGAAGTTTGTTGGTTGATCTTGGACTTGCTTGTAGAGCCTTGCTTGCTTGATTTGTTGGCTTTGAGAGCTACATCTTTGATCTTGATGCCCTCTAACTTTGCTTTCAATTCTCCAAGTTTCTTCCTCTCATTTGCTTCTTCTCTTTGCATGTCAAAGGTCAAGATCCTCCCAAGTACATCATTTGGTGTGAAGTATTCAAACTTCTTGTCTCTAATTAGAGTTACTACGGTCTCATTTCTTGGTAAATAAGCTTCCAACATAATCTTGATAACCTTGTGATCATCTAGCTCATCACAACCATAGCCTCTAATCTTGCCCACCATGGTCATCAACCTATCAAACATCTCTTGTAGCTCTTCTCCATCCAAGATAACATATCGGTTGAGCTTGGACATCGTCAAATCAATTCTTGCTTTTCTCACTTTGTCAACCCCTTCATGTGCAAGATGCAAAGTATCCCAAATTTGCTTGGCAACATTCACACCGATCACTCTATTGTACTCATCACCATCCAAGGCACTAAGTAGCACACTAGTAGCTTGACCGTTGAGGTGGATCAACTGGTGGCTCAAATCCATTGCAAACAACCTCACAAATGCCGGGATGAAGACCTATAAGATACGCTCTCATCAAATGCTTTCACTTGACAAAGTTAGTCCCATCGAAATTAGGTAACTTGCTCGCGGGCACATTGATGAAAGACTTGCGATCATCGTTAGTCATAGACATAGAAGAATAGTTAAAGGATACGGCAGCATATTTGTTGTCGTCATTCTTCTTGCCCTTTCCTTTCTTGTCCTTCTTGCTATGCACTTGGTAGGACTCATCATTATCACCATCTTTGGAGCTGCTAGATAGCTCACTTGAAGATGCATTGGAGGCTTTTGCTTCTTGTTCCTTCTTCTTTCTTGCTTCTCTTCTTTTTCTTCTAGCTTCTCTCTTGAGTCTTCTTTCTTCTTTTCTTGCTTTCTTCTCTTCTAACCACTGCTTCTCCTTCTTCTTCTCTCTTGCTTCTCTTTTCTCTTTTCTAGTCGCTCTTTTTCTTCTTCTTTCTGAGCTTTTTTTCGCATCGGTTGCCTCTAGCTATGGGAGCATGGAGTTGCTTGCTATAGAGGCACTAAGCTCACTGCTATCAGTGTCATGCAGCCCAACATCCTCTAGATCAACATTGATGGGCTTCACAACACCTGATCCTCCCCCACGCTCCATACCTCACGCGGTGAAGCGCACACGAGGTAACCTTGCTCTGATACCACTTGTAGGATCTCTAGTTCGCCTAGAGGGGAGTGAATAGGCTTGTAAAAATTCAACTCAAACCAAAGTCAAATTCACCCGCAGCACTGCTGCTTCATGAGCATAGCACTGCAGCACCTGCAGGAGAGATTAGTTAACAGTTCAAAATCTATCCAATGAAATTTAGATTGTGTAAATTTCTTAGCTTCCAGTAGGGTAGTAGATCACAGATCGACAACTAAAAATGGTGGGAACACCACACACAAGTAGATCGGCCTTAATCCTAGAAATCACCTCAACAACAACAAGAACACAAGTGTAGGAACACAAGCACAAGATGACACAAAGATTTATCCCATGGTTCAGCTCGCCACCAAGGCTTGCCTATGTCCATGTTGTTGAGGTATGCCACTAAGGCTTAGGGATTTACAACCCTACCTTATTCTCAAGTCAAGAGAGTGAACTTTTGAGATGAGGGGTGATTTTTCTTGCTACAAGAGGTGGCTACAAACCTCTCAAGACTGCCACACAAGTTGGCAAGCTCCATGGGCGACGCTCTAGTCGGCTAGGAGCCAAGCTCTAAGAGTAACAAACACAACCGCCGACTAAAACATGAACCAAGTGCTCTTTAGAATTTGGAATCAATGGAGTTGCTCTCTAATCAAGTTTTAGACCCTTTTTCCCTCAAGGATTGATAGAGAAATCAATAGATTTGCTTGGGGGCTTTAGGTCAACAATGGAGTGAGAGAGAGATCCTACTCTATTTTGGGCGTGCTAGAGTGAAGAAGAAGAGAGCAGGTTGGTTAGTTTACCGTTGGGAAGGAAAGGGAAAGGTATATATACCCCCAACCCCCCAATGGTCATATAAAACACAGATAGCCATTGGGAAGGAGTGGGAAATGTGTATATACCCCTAGTCCCCAACAGACACTGCACCTAAGAGGTCAGGCAAGACAAGGCCACAACCAAAGGGTCGGGGGAGACTGAGCCCACGACCAAAGGATCGGGCGAGATGGACCCCATGACCTTGGGGTCGAACGAGACGGAGCCCATGACCTTGAGGTTGGGCGAGACAGACCCATGACCAGGGTCAGGCAAGCCAGAGCCCATGACCTTGGGGTCAGATGAGACGGAGCCCGTGACCAAAGGGTTGGTCAAGACAGAGCCTGTGACCTTGGGGTCAGGCGAGATGGAGCCCATGACCAAAGGGTTGGGCGAACTGGAGCCCACGACCAAGGGGTCAGGCGAGTCATAGCTCGCACCCAAGGGGTCGAGAGAGGCGTAGCTCGCACCCAAGGGGTTGGGCAAGTCGTAGCTCACACGCAAGGGGTCGGGCGAGTTGTATCTCGCACCTAAGGGGTCGGGTGAGTCGTATCTCGCACCCCGCAAGACAGCAAGGGTAATAGTGAAGTGTAGACTATCTTGGCTGTGAATCTGAGGATGCTTGTGGTTGTTTGAGCACTTGGTAGCATATATTAGCTTAAGCATTGTGCCCCCCTTTATAGTACAGGTTTTCCTATACGCAAATTCAATATATAAGATAATTTAAATGTCCTTTGTGTTTGAATCCATCTACATTTATAATTGGGGGTCCTTCGCTTCGTGTAGCATCCTCGGATATAAATTTCCTGCTTGTCATCTCAATAGATTTCATTAGATCTCTAATTGCGTGGTCATTATCACCAAAACCCACAATTAGGGCTTGATTGCACTTTCACCCTACCGCCACCCCGCCGCCGCCCTAGGACCCCGCTGCCCGCCAGCGCCCTTCCGACGGCCGATGCCCTCCCCTCGGTGCCCTTGCCCCGGTGGCCTCCCTCGGCGACCAGCGCCCTCCCCTGGCCCCCATGCACCACCACCGCCGTTCCGGCGCCCACCGCCTCCTGCTAGCCGAAGGTACTGTAAATACCAGGTTGCCTCATCTGAATAAAAGGTAGAACAATTTGCTAGTGATTAACTTGGATGGCAATGAAATCTAAATAAAAATGGAATAAGGGATGAATGCTTAGACGCTAATTGTATTAACTCCTCTTGAAAGACACTGTGCCATTTGCTTAATAAAAAGGGAGTAGAAGACCCCGACAGATGAAATTGTTAGTGCTACATGTTAATCATTTCTATTTGAAATTTAGAGCAAAATAACTTTTGGTCAAATTTAATGTAACTCACTATGCTGCAATCTTTAATAGATTATGCGGCCACTGCTCCATGCCCTGCCCTACCGCCGCCGTCCGCCGTGCCCTCCGGCCGCCCCCATCGTGGACCTGTCGTGGTTTTGCAAGGTATAAGATGTGTATCTGGTTGTCGGCCATCGTGTCGTTGGTTTGGTGTGTATGTGGTTGTTGGCCATCGTGTCGTTGGTTTGTTGCAGGTTTTGGTTACCTCACCGTGCAGGGGAGGTGCAGCCAAAATTTACAATTGACACTATTGTGTTCGTTTGTTGCAGGAGAGACTATTGCAAAGATCATTCCCCACCGTCCTCGACTCGTCACTTTACGTATGATGTTTGTATATCACGTAACCTAGCTAGGCATCTCCCATTCGAAAGGGACACGGTTGGAAATATGCAGATCTTTGCATATCTATAACCGTATCTGTTTTGAATTATCCACATTTTTTGGACAGCCCGAGGATATGTAGATGGGGTTAGTTTCTATGCTCTACTCTGATCCGAGACAGAGTTTTGGCAGCATCCCCCTATTGTTCTCCGGATACACAATCTCCCTGCTAGGACATGTATTTGGAGAACAACGGGGAGGTGCTGTCAAAATTCTATCTCGGATAGGAGTAGAGCATGGAAACTAACTCCATCTACACATCATCGGGTGGGATTTGGACCTATCTTCACCTATTAGACTGCCATGTAGGAACCTATAGATGCAATTGATTTTTATATTACTTCCTGATATGTTAGAGGATGGATGACCATGAGTGGATGTACACGGGCCGCTCTAGTCAGGGTTTCATTCACCGATGAATGGATTGAGAAGACCGATGTTTTCTTGGAACTAGCATTTGCAAGGGTTAAAGGAGCGCATGCCACTTGGTGTCCCTACAGCATTTGTGCAAACACGCGTCGATAAACAAAGGTGGTCATGGGTAAACATCATTGCAAGAATGGATTTATGGTGGACTATACCCGGTGGATCTACCAAGGTGAATCCCATCGTGTGAGAGACGAGGTCATGAGACAACACATTGAGGATTATGATGCTGATTCTGGGGTAGAAGACATGTTAAATGACTATCATGAAGCACACTTCGATGAATGACATAGGGAGGAGGAGCTAGAGGCAACCGCAAAGGCGTATTACTATATGTTGTCTGCGGCACGACAACCCCTTCACGGGCAAATAAAGGTTTCTCAACTGGATGCCATTGCATGCCTAATGGTTGTAAAGTCCCAATTTAGCTTGAGTCAAGAAGCCTTCAATGTTATGCTGATAGTTTTTAGTAGCCTACTCCCGGATGGTCACATCCTGCCAAAGAGCATATATGAGGCACAGAAACTCCTTCGTGCCCTTAAGATGCCATATGAGCAGATACATGCTTGTCCGAAGGGATGCATCTTATTTAGGAAAGAACATGTGGAAGCAAAGTACTGTGTGAAGTGTAAATCCTCTAGGTTTCTGGAGGTAAACTCTGGTGATGGTCAGAAGAGGCAGCTCACCATCCCTGTGAAGATCCTACGGTACCTTCCATTCATACCGAGGATCCAACGACTTTATATGACTGAGGAATCCATGAAATAGATGATATGACACAAATATGGACGTTGATACAATCCTGAGAAGCTGGTGCATCCATCCGATGGTGAAGCATAGACAAGGTTTGATATGATTCATCGTGAGAAAGCTCTAGAGGCTCGTAATGTACATGTTGCGCTGGCAACAAATGGGTTCAATCCTTATGGAATTGCGGCTGCCTCATACACTTGTTGACCCATGTTTGTTATACCTCTCAATCTCCCCCCTGGCATACTCTTCCAACGACAGAACATATTCTTATCGTTGATAATTCCTAAACACCTGAGAAATAATATGAGTGTGTACATGGAGCCTCTGATTGAAGATTTGGTCTGTGCTTGGGAGGAATGGTATGGACATACGACCGAGCTACAAGGACAAACTTCAAAATGCATGTTTGGTACCAGTACTCCCTGCATGACTTTCCGGCATATGAGATATTCTGCGGCTGCTGTGTTCACAAGAAGTTCTCATGCCCAGTATGCAAGGCGTCTCTGATGTTCATTTGGTTGACGAACAGCGGCAGAGGATGGAGGCAGAGCGGCTGCAGATGTTTGAATATATGAGGGGTGTTTACGCTGCAATCGGCAACCTCCACCACCGATGCCAGTCCCGCCTCCTCAACCTGCTCCAAATATTGTTTTAGGCACTGTGAGTCACTTCACAACCTTATAATCACCATTTCTAGTTTATGCAGAATCAATCTTACAAAGATACCTAGACACTAGAAACTAGAAACTAGAAATAAACTAGAAACTATAAATAAATTGGAAACTAGAAACTAGAATGATTTATCTCGTCTCCTTTGTGCAGAATCAATCAGCGGCATCAAATGAGCCTCATGACCTAGCGTGGTCACAGTGGACACCGTGGCCTCCTCAGTGACTACTTGTGATTTTATTTGCATTTGCATGTGGATTACTTGTGACTACTCAGTGGACACCATTGCACTCAGTGAATTCTATTTGCATTTGTGGTTGTGAATGAACCTAGCTACTTGTGATTCTAAAGTTTATTTGTATTTATGTGTTGTCAATATATCTATATGAATTGCCTGTGATGCTTATTGTGAACTATGTGTGATGCCCGTAATGTTTATTTGAGTGGGGTACGTTGTACATGACCAAACCATAAAAACTAGAAATATATGGTCGCTTTGCCGAGTGTTACACTCGGCAAAGAGGCCTTTTGCCGAGTGCCAAGGTAAAAACACTCGGCAAAGAGGACATGTATCCAAAATCTGTACATTCTGGGCCAGTCTTTGCCGAGTGTCCGAGATTTGACACTCGGCAAAGCAGCCATGTTTGCCGAGTGTCGGCAAATCAGCCATGTTTGCCGAGTGTCAGTGCCTGGACACTCGGCAAACCAGAGCATATTTGCCGAGTGTCAGGGCTGGGGCACTCGTCAAACATGGCTGCTTTGCCGAGTGTCAAATCCCGGACACTCAGCAAACGCGCCGTGACCGTCTCCACGCTGTCATGTTACTTTTTTTTGCCGAGCGTTGGTTTCAGCTCTCGGCAAAGTATTTGCTGAATGCCCGATAAAAAACACTCAACAAAGAGATGTTTGCCGTCACTGTAGATGTCGTGTACTGTTTGCCGAGTGTTACACTCGGCAAATCCATTGCCGAGTGTTTTTTGGGCTTTGACGTGTGCCTGTGGCACATGGCAAAGCTACTGTTTCCGGTAGTGAGTTGAGACGACTATTAGTTTTGCACATCTTGTATTTTGTTTTTCTCCTAATAAAAAACATGGGAATTTTCTTGCCGTCCTTTTAAAAAATAACCTCCTAAATGGCTAAATTTAATACTAGACTATACTAGGTTTTCTCTAACATGATGTACCATACTCTACTAGGGTTTCTTGATTTCAGGGTTGAATAACCTTCTGATTGGTATAGAGAGCACCACTAAATTTGCAACTAAATTATCCATCTCCACTGTTAAAGTAACCCAAAGTAACTCTCAAATTTGAATTACTTATGTCATTATGAAATAAAGATGCCCAAAGCATTTCCACATATGCTAATAAATTGTCCATTTATGCCATTGTCGATAAAAGGAAAAACTATCTCAAGATATACATGCATGATATGTACCACTATACAACCATATATATACATATGCCCATGATGCAAAATATATAGTTGAAGCTAATGTTTGAACTGAATACATTTCAGACACAAATGGAGATGCAACATAGAGGAGGTTAAAAGTATGCATATATGTGTGTTCGATTCAATACAAACACACATGCGAGTGTTTCAACTTTCAAGTGAACATAAGTAAAACACACACGGAGCTGCGATGCAAAAGCGAAAACATAAATAATGAGAATTGAGAAGTATATAAATTATTTAGTAACTAAAGTATATCACAACATGATAAGGATGATAAATATCTACAAGTATTATGATCCATATATAATATGAACACACTAGAAAATAGTTTCAGTTTAATAAATCCATATAAAGCATGGATCAAGTAGGTGATATGCGAAGTGGATAACTACAAATTTGAATAAAAAGTATATATGGATTAGTAACTGCCTTCTATCAGAACAAAAATAGTTAAGAAAGTATATATACATGAACATTGTATTAGAATATAAGCAATTGAGAGAGAAAAAATAAATCCTACCTGGACATCCCCACCACCTGATCTCCCGCAGTGTAGTCATTCACTCTGCCAGTTTCGACCACCGATGCTGTTGCCGAGAAGCGTGCAACGCCGCCAGCGCTGCACAGGCCACACAGCGCGCGAATGAAGGCGCACAGGAACGCAACTATGCATCGCGTACGGCCAGCAGGTGCCCTCGCCCCTCGGCCGCAGCCCCACAGCGAACACACGAATTGAAGCACCGCACACCCACGCATTGCACGCGGGCCACTGTTTCCACCAATGCAGCAGCGCGCGCCACTGTACAATGCAGCGCATGGCCCGCCCCCGCCGGCCGGCGCCCGACACCCGCGCAGCGCGCGTAGCTAGGTACTGGGCATGCGAGATCCGGCCGATGCATGCGCCCGCGCGCACGCACGCACAGCCATGCATGGCGCGCGTCAGTAGTCAACCAATCAGCCCGGCCGGCCGGACGGTCTGACGTACTGTACTGCCCCGACGCCCACACCCCGCGGCGGGATACGAGATCGAGCCGGCCGGCGCCCGGCGGGCTGGCCACCGCATGCGCCTCGGACGCCCGGTCCCGGCCGCCTGCCAAGTGCCAAGGCCGGCCGCAGGGCGTCGATGGAGACCATGAGCATCCAATGATATACGCTCTCGTGTCGATCAGCGCGAGTCCGCGGAGTTAAACTCCCCGGCCACCCTCTCGTACTGGACAGTACGCACAGCCATGGCGCGCCGGAGCCCCTGAACCCTGACTGCGGAATGAAAGCCGCCAGGCTGTTCGCCGAGATCGGCTCGATCTCAGCTAGCCTGCCCGAAAACGATCCCTTGAGATTTCCACGCCCGGCCGCGCTTGCTGCGGCGACGTACGCCTGGGCCTGCGGCTGGCGCACAGCAGGCAGGCATACGATCTGCCATGCCACCGGGGTACTACACGGAACACGCGCGGTGGCCGACTGGCGTCCGGCGACTGCGTGCGTGCAACGATCGAGCGTCTGCCGCGCCCCCCTTTGCATGGATTCTGCGGATCGACCGATGACCGATCAATGGCCGGTCACAGTTGTCGCCCCGGTTCGTGATCTGACCGGTAAGACCGAGAACAGTAGTATAGTAAGAAAAACAAAAGCTACCACTCTATGCCTCACGGATGCATTGGCCTGCTTGTAAAACTTTCACAAAAACCGGGCCATTGAGCTAGGACTGAAAAGAGTAGTAATAGAAATATATAACAGTCAATGAAAGAGAGAAAAAATAAAAAGGTAAACTCTCAAAAATAAGGGTTTAAAATTACCCAGGAACACTAAAAAACTATGATGGCAAAGAGGCGGCCATGTCCTTTAAAGAATGAATATAATAACGATGATAAAATAGAGAAAAATATCTTTAAAAAGGAAAAATAAAGCTACTATATTGAGAAAAAGGGAAGTATAAGAACCAAACAAATGAACGAACTTTTTTTATTATAAAACAATTTTTCAACTAATAAAAGAAAGATGCTAGATGAAAAAAAGCTAGCTCTGCCTATATATCTTTTTTTTAGAACAACTACCTATCCTTGTTTGTGCGGGCCATAAGGGCACGTACAACGCATGTATTGATGTCGTATGTACGCACTAAACGATACAAAGTTGCTTGATTAAATGAAGAAAGAGAACCTGGCTGTCGTTTGGCGTGGCGCCGGCTATGGCCCTTGCTCCAACGCTTATATTCTCGTTGTACAGATCCAGTGTGCGCATGCTATGGCCAGTGAATGGTGTTGTGAGCCATGACAAGCTAAAATCTACCCATGGCAAGCTGATAATCTTCGGTTGCACACCTTCTGGTTGCAGTGCCATCCCATCAATCAAATCATCGTCAAATTGAAATGCTTGTGGACCCTCAAATAAAAATAAATACTCTTGTTTGTACTTGATCAACAAACTTTTTATCCATATCACTAAATATAAAATAGAATCTCTCAAACTTTATTTTTTGCTTAGTTTATATTATATATAAATATATTGCTATATTATTTATTTTGATGATTCTAAAATATTGTATTATGTTTATATGTTTATCTTATCGTTGCATGATTTATTTTGTATCAAGGAGCAACACAATAATATCCAGTAGACACCTAAATAAAATAACCTATTGTATAAGTTGTTTATTAAGTATATAAATATATTAATATATCATTTATATTCATGGTTTTAAAAAATATTGCAACCATGATCACCTTACTTATTTCTCATCTTTTTTTTTATCAACGAGCAATACAATGGTATACATGAATCATATTTACACTTGGTCATGGCTAGATGCAGACATTAAAGAATCATAGACAGCTAAATAGACAACGATGTGCTGTCTGTTTAGCTGTCTATATATGTTGTGACATCATTGTACAAACATCATGCTATCTGTGGGTGTACATGCCCTTAGGCCATTAGCGGCACCACGTACGCATGCATGCATGCGCATGGACGTAGGCGGCTCCTGAAATCCTGCTGGGGGAGCCGGGGACACACTGTTGTACGGCCATACGTGTGCCTGGGGGCACGTACGTACGTAACGTTGGTGTATCTCCAGATTTCGAATGCCTGCCTGCATGCATGCAGGTCAGCACTCAGCAGCGCATGCAGCGTGGCATGCATGCATTATTCGAGATACACGGAGATGGTAGCATCGAGTGTACATCATACACGCGTCGTGCATAGCAAAATGTACCAAGATACAGGTGCTGTTCCTGTTTGTGCGCGGATGCTTGCGTCAGAGTTTAGAGAAACAAGGATTGTTGCATGTACACTGTTTGATTTAATTCGTATATGCATATAATGTTGCATCCCGTCTCAAGGGCGAGGATCAAAGATGAACGTTGACGATGATGGTGGAGACCAGGCATGACGCACCGGTTGTCAGCGTGTTGAACTGATGAGGCCGCTTTCTGTTAATTCTTTGAAGTATTAGAGGGAGGATTGTAAACTGGTTGCTTAATCTGTGGATTATAAGGCAGGATAAACTCTGTTTTATAAGCTCGATCTGGTATCCTCGTGTGTCGTGGGGGTACGGTTTTGATCTAAAACATACAGGTAAAACAATGCCGTCACTTGTGCAGCAAGGCTTTTTTGCTCTCGATTGGGAAACCCCTTTAGTCCCGGTTTCCCAACCGGGAGCATCAATCCGGGACTAAAGGTACCCTCCTTTAGTCCCGGCTTGACGTCCGGGACTAAAGGTTGAAAACATCAACCGGGAGTAAAGGGGGCCTCCAGGCCTGGCCAGGGACCGCCACGGGGCAGAACCTTTAGTCCCGGTTGGAAACACCAACCGGGACTAAATGTCCCTCTTTTTTTTCTTTCCTTTTTCTGGTTTCTATTTTTGGTTTCTTTTTTCATTTAATGATTAGTTTTGATATTAAAATACATTTTCGAATACGCTGCTAATAGTAATATATATGTGTACTTCGCACGCGTAAGTTTTCGTTTGAACTTTGTACATAAATAACAAACGAATATACGCGTACATGCATATATATATATATGATATATATGATGATCATATATATACACACATTATTTTATGTACATATAATATGTGCATATATATATATATATATATATATATATATATATATATATATATATATATATATATATATATATATATATATATTACAAAGGTTTGATATATAAATTGTTTATGTCCTTAGCAATTCACTCCTCCAGATTTGGCATCCACGTTTCGTTCGGGTCATTGTAGAACTCGCCGTTGGGGTTGATGACTTGGTCATTTAGTAATCCTGCTATTGTCTCTCGAATTGCTTTAAGTTGGTTAAGTCGTATGACTCTTTTCCTCAACCATTCAGTCTTCAATAAAAGTTAAAGGAAAAAGTATTAATATATATATATATATATATATATATATATATATGTATGTGTATTGCTCATGTAATTACTTATACAAATGAGAGCAATAAAGAAATTGTAAATATACGATCGAAATAATATAAAGGAAAAAGTATTTATATACGTACTTTGAGTTGCTCTTCAGGAGTTCTCTTTGAGTACGTCATGATGAACTCGCAAACATAGTATCCGCAGTAGTTGTTACCCTGCTCCTGCCTTAGAACCCACTTTTACAACAAAAAAATCAATTAGGGTGAATTGAAATCATCATATGGTGTTAATTGAATATAAATGTGTAGTTATAGTACTTACTTTGTGTGCGATTACACCCAGTGGCGCTTTGCAATGTTTCATTTTTTGTTCCTCAATGAACCTTTTCCAAACCCTGCTCCCAATAAAATAAAAAAATAATTTAACCTTTAATAATTGTTGAGAGATCGGCGCCATTATATATATATATATATATATATATATATATATATATATATATATATATATATATGTTGTTATAGAGAAACTAAATTAATTACTCTTGTATAATATCTATCATGTCTTGATACTCCGTTTGCGGTTTTCTCAACGAGTCTAAGATTTTTAATCTACTATTGGCTATATCGATGACCATCAATATCAAGTGATTGCTGCATATATATATATATATATATATATATATATATATATATATATATATATATATATATATATATATATATATATATATATATATGTGAGAGAGAGAGGTAACTAGCTAGTAAGGAAATATTGATGTCCCATATATGATCGACATTAATTACTTATAATAACACTCACTTGAAGTTGTAGGGGAAGAGTATCTCCTTCTTGTCGCGTTGGTTCACTAAGAAATTCATGAGATTTCTCTCAGGTTGAGGTTTATAATCCTTCGGGGGGTTAGGGTGTTTATATACGACATACGGATCAACGAACCCAACATCATTATCCTTTCTCTTTCTAAGTTCTGTCATCTCATATCTGCATAGATGAAAATTGTGAATATATATATTGTGAATATATAATAAAGAAATTGTGAATATAGTAGAAAATAATCACACTTACAGACAATAGCAGCTAATGAGACTTTTGTCGAGAGAGTCCAGGTGGCATAGTTGGTGTAATTCTGCAAGCTCGACATAGATAATGTCATTGCCACAGAAGTAATGGTGGTTTCTAATTCCGACAGAAAGATAGATTTGTCCCGCATCAGACGCCGACATGTACCACCCGTTTAGCAGGTACATTTGCGTACCCAGTTCACCTAATTTCTCTGGGTTGTATAGACTCTAGCCTGATACAAATTTCTTGTAAGGATCCACTTCCGGAACAGATGGTCCTTCAGCGAGCACTTCGGCAAGGTTCAAACCAGTGTCCTCATAAAACCGAAGAAATGACTCATAGCCGCCTACCTCCGCCACTAAGTTTAAATATGAACCATATTCATTAGGAACGACAAGGGGGAGATTGATTGTTGCGATTGTTGTCCGAGTTGTGCAACACCTTTTCCTACTCTCTTATTTTTTTGCGTCGCCTCATATGACTTGGTGAGAGAGCGGTCATAGTCCGATATCGGTTGTTTCGTGGCGCTCTTAAGAGAATCCCGTTTTTTTGTTCCAACTTCTTTCTTAGCTGATCTGGAGGTAGGAAGAAGTATGATGGCTCCGGGTTCTCCCTTGCTCGTCGTGCCTGTTTTGCACCTTCAAAGAAATCTGTCACTTCTTTTTGTACTGCATCCTTTAATTCCTGTTCACTTTTCTCATAAGATAGTTTTTGGGGAATAACTGGATGAGTATTTGCTTTCTGCTTCTTTGCCGGCGGGCAGGGCAACGGCTTCGTTTGCGGGGCGGACCTCTTAGGGGCTGGCTTCCTTGGAGGCGGGGGAGGCGTTGGAGACCGCCTTGGAGGTAGTGCAGACTTTGGAGGCGGCGGAGGCGTTGGAGATCTCGGCGGAGGAGTTGTGGACTTCCTTGGAGGCGTCGGAGGAGTTGGAGATGGTGGGGATGTAGCAGTGCCTTCGAAGGCATCATCATTGCCCTGAGCACTATGATGGTCGGGAGAAGCAACACTAGACTTTGGTTGGCGGAGGCCCTGCTTTGTGAGTACAAAAAATAATGAGATATAAGTAAATGCTTATTATTAGTCATGCCCATAGAAAATTATCAAAAAATTGTTTTGTTAACTTTTGTCCGCACCTAATGTCTACTGGCGGTGGAGCAGACGCCCCAGGGATAATGATGTAGCGCTTGCGCCATAGTATATATGCCTTCTCTGCTTCTCCTAGAGTCTTCTCTCCATCACCTCCAGGAATGTCAAGAGCTAGATCCTCATAACCTTTGCTCACTTTATCCACTGCGACCCTAGCATATCTAGGTTGTATTGGTGCCCTATAGATTCTTGGTGTCTTGGTAGGGTCTGGAGGAGTAAAAACACCGACAACGACCTTGATTGTGTCATTCCCCCTTGGAACATGTAGCTCAATTGATGTCATTGGAGTAGTGACATCATCCACGGGAAAGCACAGCGCTGCGTCATCTTGCTTTGGCAGCTTAGTGGAAGCGCAGCTGCTTTTCAACTGACCAGGGGGGCTAATATTAACATTCATTCCTGGCTCTGATGCCTGCCTCTGGGCACTCATTGCTATCTGCACTTGCTTTCTGATTTCTTCCTGCATTCTTGCTTCCATTGCTTTTTCTCGCTCCTTTGCTTCAAGCACCATTTCCTCCAACATTGTCACCCGCGCTGCTTGCTCCTCCTTGCTTCTCTAGCGGCTTCGGTAGGTTTCCCTGTCATTAGGGAAACCATGAACCCATGGAGTGTTGCGTCCTAAGCCTCTGGTTCGGCCAGTGTGTTCAGCAATCCCGATGGCATACGTCAGCTCATCCTTCTCTCTATTGGGCTTGAACACACCAATCTCTTTAGCTTCTATAGCAAAAGCCAATCGACGTGCTGCTGTTTCAAGTTTTTGCCCATACATTGCCAGACCGGTCTGTGGGTCGAGTCTTCCCCCATGACCAAAAAACCAATTCTTCGAGCGTGGGGGCCACTTGGCTGATTCTGGTTTGATCCCCTTGGCAATAATGTTTGCTTCCATTTTTTGCCACTTCGGAATGGCAGTATCGTAGCCACCTGATCCCATGTCATGGTGGTATACCTTTTTTCAGGCATTCTCTTGGTTCCTTCTCACCTGTGCCTCACCCTCTGCTGATGTCTTGTACTCTACGAAATCATTCCAATAGGGCCTCTGTTTCGAGATCGGGCCCGTAGCAGTATTGAAATTCGGCGTTTCGTTCTTCTTGATGTATGTGTTGTATAGGTGTTTCTTCCAAGTCTGGAATTGTGTGGCCATCTTCTTCATAGCCCACGATCAAACTAGCTCCTTCAATTCATCATCGTTGATATCATCATAATCATCCGCTTGCAACGTGAAATGGGCAAGGGTATCATTCCAGAGCAAATTCTTGTCAACATCAGAGACAAAACTAACATCAGGCTCATTGATCTTTTTCTTCCATTCACGGATACTGATCGGAATTCTGTCCCTTACAAGGTACCCACAGTGTTCCATGAATTTCCTTTTATGTGGATCAAATGGTTCGCCTGTCTCGATGTTGAATTCCGATATTATGTACCGGCCCTCCAGTGGTTTCTTCGGTCCTCGAACATTTTTGCTCTTCGCCTTTGTGGTCGCCGATCCAGAGGGCTACATATAAAAAAAATAATAAATAAATATCTTTTGTACATAGAAATATATACAATATTCACATATAATATATATTTAGTATATATACCTCGCCTGTATTTTCTTGCAAAACATTTTCTTGCTCATTTTCAAGAGCTAGGTATTGACTTCCGTCATCAATATCCTGCTCACCAGCATTGGCAATAATATTCATCATTTCTTCCTCCATGTTGTCTCCCGGGGCAGCCATATCTAACAAATTTAACAAAATTTAAGTCACATATATAAACAAGTCATATATATACAATAAGTCATATACAAATTTATCTAAGTCACATATATATAAACAAGTCATATATGTAAACAAGTCATATATGTGCAATAAGTCATAAACAAAATAAATCTAAGTCACATATATAAACAAGTCATATAAACAAGTCATATATATAAACAATTCATATATGTAAACAATCATATATGTCAACAAGTCATATATGTAAACAAGTCATATATGTAAACAAGTCATATAAACAAGTCATATATATAAACAAGTCATATATGTAAACAAGTCATATAAACGATGAATTCGCCCTAGCGAGAACGACGAATTCGCCCTAGCGAGAACGACAATTCGCTCTAGCGAGAACGACAGGGCGAATTCGTCGTTCTCGCTAGGGCGAATTCGTCGTTCTTGCTAGGGAGAATCGTCGTTCTCGCTAGGGTGAATCGTCATTCTCGCTAGGGCGAATCGTCGTTCTCGCTAGGGTATACAACAACGGGGCGGTGTTGCTCCGCATATACAACAACGGGGCGGCGTTGCTCCACATATACAACAATAGGGCGACGTTGCTCTGCATACAACACAACGAGGCGGTATTGCTCCGCATACAAAACAACGAGGCGGCATTGCTCCGCATACAACACAACTAGGCGGCATTGCTCCGCATACAACACAACGAAGCGGCGTTGCTCTGCATACAACACAACGACGGCGTTGCTCTGCATACAACACAACGAGGCGTTCCTCTGCATATATCACATACAAACACATATCGACGTACGTAGGGGTCGGCGGTGACGATCGACGTACGTAGGGGTCAGCGGTGAAGGGCGTCCGGAGGCGGTGATGATGAGGCAGCGAGGGGCGTGGCCGGCGGCCGAGGCTCCTCCTCCTCCCTTCTCCTTCCTCCTCCCTTCTCCTTCTTCCTTCTCCCTTCTCCTTCTCCTTCTTCCTTCTCCCTTCTCTCCTCCACCTCCCTCTCTCCTCTACTGCCCTGCTCCTCCTCTCCTCCAATTCGGCGGTTCAGGGAGCAGGGCACCAGTCCGGCGACGGGGACGGCCGCAACAGAGCGGGGACGGGCCGAGGTGGTCAGGGGGTGGCACGTCGTCGGGGAGGAGGAAGAAGAGGGGCCGGGGCGTGCGACGTCAGGGAGGAGGAAGAAGAGGGGCCAGGGCGGGCGCAGAACCTATATAAGGGGGAGGACCTTTAGTACCGGGCGCCACCACCAGCCGGGACTAAAGGCCCTTTAGTCCCGGTCCCTGTTAACGCCCGGGACTAAAGGTCACACCTTTAGTCCCGGCTGGTGGTGGCGCCCGACTGGTGGTGACGCCCGGGACTAAAGGTTTTTGGCGGGCGGCCAAACTGCAGTTTCGCTGCCCGCCAATTCATTAGGATTTTAATATATTTCTTTTTACACAAATGATAAAAGGATAGTTAATTGCACAGAAAATTAAATAAAAGACATAAAAATATTTAAAAAAATATAGATTCTATTTTGCTTTATTGCACATAGGAAAATTATGTGACCTAAATTTTTAATTTTTTTAACAAGTTTTAAAACACAATATAGTGTTTAAATTACTATTTTGATAATGCAAAAATATAGTGTTTAATTAAATTCAGAAAAACTCTTGTGTTTCGACTGGAAATTTGTTTTCACATCATTTGAACGTGACATAATCCCACCATCAAACATAAATTTGTTTTCACATCATTTCAACGTGACATAATCCCAACATCAAACATAAATTTGTTTTCACATCATTTCAACGTGACATAATTCAACATCAAACATAAATTCACAATTATTACATAATATCTCTAATACACACTATTGAACATCAATATATATATCAAGCAGGCACAGTAATGAACTTCTTCTTGACGTATGTCCCTTGGTTATGATCGTGCCGTAACCATGGAGTGTCCTCATCGTTTAGCTAGATGCTAGGGTCTTTGTTCACTGTGAAGGGTGAAATTCGGTCATCCTTTTCATAATCTTCTGACATATCTGACTTGTCTTCGATTCCGATGATGTTTCTTTTTCCTGAAAGAACTATGTGGCACTTTGGCTCATCATTGATTGGGTGGTTGTCATTTTTCCCTCTCTTCGGTTTTGTAGACGTGTCCTTGACATAGAACACCCGAGTCACATCCTTCGCAAGGACAAACGGTTCGCCTTTGTACCTAATATTGTTGAGGTCCACTGTTGTCATTCCATACTGGTTGTCGACTGCTACGCCGCCTCCTGTCGTCTTTACCCACTGGCACTTGAACAAAGGTACCTTAAAATGAGATGCATAGTCTAGTTCCCATATCTCCTCTATGCAGCCATAGTATGTTTGCTTGTTCCCACTAGGGTCGGTGGCATCTATGCGGACACCACTATTCTGGTTGGTGCTCCTTTTATCTTGTGCTGCTGTGTAAAATGTATTCCCATTTATCTTGTACCCTTTGTATGTGAGGATATGCCACGATGGCTGCCTAGCCAACAAATACAGCTCCTCATCAATACTCTCATCACCCTAACATTCTTTTCGCAACTAGTCACTGAAAGTTTCCATGTGCTGACGCGTAATCCATGCTTCAGACTTCCCTGAGAACTCAGATCAGAGGAGGTTCTTGTGTGTCTCGATATACGGATCTACCAAGGAGGAGTTCTGTAGAACTGTGTAGTGTGCTTTATTGAAATAATCATCACCCTTACCAATATATGTTTTCTTCCCTAGTGTCCCCTTTCCACTTAGTCTCCCCTCGTGTCACGATTCAGGAACACCAATCGGGTTAATATCGGGAATGAAGTCAACACAGAACTCAATGACCTCCTCTGTTCTGTAGCCCTTGGCGATGCTTCCTTCTGGCCGAGCACGGTTGTGAACATATTTCTTTAGGATTCCCATAAACCTCTCAAAGGGGAACATGTTGTGTAGGAACACAGGACCGAGAATAGTAATCTCCTTGACCAGATGAACTAGAAGGTGTGTCATGATATCAAAGAAGGAAGGAGGGAACACCAACTCAAAGCTGACAAGACATTGAACCACATCATTCTGTAGTTTCGCTAGATCTGTTGGATCGATTGCCTTTTGAGAAATTGCATTGAGGAATGCACATAGCTTCGCGGTGGCTAGACGTACATTTGGCGGTAGAATTCCTCTTAATGCAACTGGAAGCAATTGAGTCATGAGCACGTGGCAGTCATGGGACTTTAAGTGTCTAAATTTCTTCTCTGGCACATTTATTATACTCTTTATATTCGAGGAGAATCCAGACGGTACATTAATGCTATCTAGGCATTCAAACAAGCTGTCCTTCTCTTCTTTGCTAAGAGTGTAGCTGGCAGGACTTAAGTACTGGCGTCCATCATCTGTCTTCTCTAAATGCAAGTTGTCTTGTTCTTTCAAACACTGTAGGTCCTGTCATGCTTCAATTGTGTCCTTAAGCTTCCCATACACGCCCATGAAGCCTAGCAGGTTCACACAAAGATTCTTTGTCAGGTGCATCACGTCGATCACGCTGCGGACCTCTAGGACTTGCCAATAGGGTAGCTCCCAAAATATGGACTTCTTCCACATGGGTGCGTGACCGTTGGCGTCCTTCAAAATAGGTTGGCTACTAGGTCCCTTTCCAAATATTACTTTCACATCATTGACCATATCGAGGACGTCCTCACCAGTTCGGTTGCGAGGCTTGGTCTGGTGGTCTGCCTTACCTTTAAAATGCTTGCCTTTCTTTCTTACGGGGTGATTTGCATGAAGAAATCGTCGATGCCCAAGGTACACGACCTTGCGACACTTTTTCAAGAATATACCTTTCATGTCACCGAAACAGTGTGTACATGCATTATATCCCTTATTTGATTGTCCTGAAAGATTACTTAGAGCAGGCCAATCATTGATTGTTACGAACAACAATGCTCGCAGGTCAAAGTGCTCCTGCTTGTGCTCATCCCACATGCGTACACTTGGCTTGTTCCACAAAAGTAGAAGTTCTTCAACTAGTGGCCTCAGGTACACATCGATGTCGTTGCCAGGTTGCTTTGGGCCTTGGATGAGCACCGGCATCATAATAAACTTACGCTTCATGCATAACTAGGGAGGAAGGTTGTAGATACATAGAGTAATAGGCCAAGTGCTGTGACTACTGCTCTGCTCCCCGAAAGGATTCATACCATCCGTACTTAAAGCAAACCTTAAGTTTCTTGCGTCACTTGCAAACTTGGGGAATTCTCTATCGATTGCTCTCCACTGGGACCCATTAGCAGGGTGTCTCAACATATTGTCTACCTTATGATCTTCTTTGTGCCATCGCAACAACTTTGCATGGTCTCTGTTTCTAAAAAGACATTTCAAGTGTGGTATTATAGGAGCATACCACATAACCTTGGCAGTGATTTTTCTTCTTGGGACGTTCGCCCTCAACATCACCAGGGCCATCTCGCCTGATCTTATACCGCTACGCGTGACATACAGGGCATGCATCCAACTTCTCGTACTCCATGCCACGGTAGAGGATGCAGTCATTAGGACATGCATGTATCTTCTAGATTTCTAATCCTAAAGGGCAGACTACCTGTTTTGCTTCGTACGTAGTGCTGGGCAATTCGTTATCCTTTGGAAGCATCTTCTTTTGGATTTTTAGTAACTCCGCGAATCCCTTGTCCGATACACCATTCTTTGCCTTCCATTGCAGCAATTCCAATGTGGTACCTAACTTTTTCTGCCCCACATCACAAGTTGGGTATAGCAATTTCTTATGATCCTCTAGCATGCGGTCGAACTTGATCTTCTCCTTTTCACTTTCGCATTCTCTTTGTGCGTCACGAATGGCTAGACCAAGATCGTCAGCGGGCTCCTCCTCTGCCCCTACCTCTTCTTCAGCAGGCTTCTCCTCTGCCCCCACCTCTTCTTCAGCGGGCTTCTCCTTTGCCCCCACCTCTTCTTCAGCTTCCCCCATTGCAGTATCATTGAAGGCACCATATTCAGCAAAAATGTCATCATCGCCCCATTGTTCTCTTCACCTTCTTCCATTACAACTCCGGTTTCTCCGTGCTTTGTCCAACAAATATAGTTTGGCATGAAACCCGACTTGAACAAGTGTGAATGAAGAGTCTTTGAGTTAGCATATTCCATCGTATTCTTACATACGGCACATGGGCAGCACATGAAACCATCGCGTTTGTTTGCCTCGGCCGCACGTAACAAAGAATGCACACCGTCCATGAACTCTTGGGAGCGACGATCAGCATTGTACATCCAATGCCGACTCATTTGCATTACATGACATAAATATTGTATTAAAACCTAGAACATAATTAGTTAATTATACAACATGCATACCACCACAAAAGCTATAAATTTAAGAAAGCCTCGCTACAATGTAGACAATCCCAACTACCACTAAAAACACTAAAGCTAAAATGCACTTCAACAGCACAAGGATTTCACGACCAATCCCAACTAAAACAGACAGATCCCCCGTTTATTCAACATCTTTTGGCTTCTTCGGCTGGATCACTGCCTCATTAGCCGCCATATCTGCCTGTTGTGCAAGATATTTTTGCACGAGTTTAACATACTCTTCCTCCCAGTAGAAGCCTGAACATCCAGTGCCATCCCACTGAAATTAAAATAGAAAATTAGAACTTTAATCACAACCATCGTGAAAATAGGTATAAACTAACCATAGTCATTAAATACGATAAAATAACTCACATTGCGATCCGGACACTTGTAGAAAATGCGACCCTTGTTGGGACCCTCCTTCTTCACTCGGTACTCCATCACAATCTTCGTCTCATCACAACACTTGCCGCATGCAATGAGTGGGAGGCCCGGCCTAAGTCGCTTTGGAAACCCATGAGAGGCCGAGGACCCAAAAGCAGTTGCCATCTACTCTCTATACTCATTTTTTAATACACTATAAATTTCTCATTTTATAAACAAATAAAATTAAAAAAACTCTAAAATTCTCTATATCTCTAAACAATGAAGTGTGCTATGCATGCTACAAATGAACGGTGAATACTAGTTTTTAATAGCTACTTTAACCTTCCTTCATGTAAATATGCAAGCTTGAAGTGATTTTGAGCTCAAATTGCTTACAAATGAAAAAAACCATAATAAAGAACCATATATATAGTGAACAAAATGAGATAAGACAATGGTGAAACATGAGAGTATGAAGTTGGTAACCTTTAGAACCGTAGAATCGATGGAGGAATCGAAGAAATCGATTGAGGAATCGAAGAATGGATGGAGAAAGAGCAAGAACACTGCTTAAATTTGAACTTAAGCTCTCGGGCGGGCTCGGAGAGGAAGAAGACGGCCAGTAGGATTTATAGCTCAAAAACATGTTTCAATAAATAACCATCCATACTAGTTGACCTTGCTTACGTGATCATCTCGGCGAGCATTTCTCCACCGAACGGCACCGTACTTGGTCAAGGAAGAGCTCCGATTCTACAAGGAAGGGAACACGGTCTTCCACGACCGTTGCCGCTCTCCCTCGTAGAATCAAAGCTCCTCCTTGATGTCTGTTACCGGTTACCGCTCGGCAGAGAACATGCTCACCGAGCTGAACACGGTCCGCAAGTTCAACTAGTACGGATTTTCTATAATTTTCTAACCATTTTCTAAGTTTTTCATTTCATAAAAAGTTAAAATAAAATGTTTAGTCATGGAGTCCATAGAAATGACCATATTTTGACCTAGCAACGCATTGTCAATTGTCATTGCGTTGCATTGCACCCCGGACCGGACACCAGACAATAAAATACTATGGTCGATCGATGCCGTTCTTTGTCGTACAGTCGCACGGCGACGGCCGACGGACCCGTTCAATCATCAAATCTGTCAGGCCCGGCTGTTCGGGCGTATCGTCAAAAGAGAAAGGATTTGCTTCCTATTGCACGGCCTCGCATTGCATCTGTCATACCAGTCTGAGGCACTAGTCCCCGGTGTGCTTCAAACCTCTACTGGTATACCGAGACGCAGCAGGATGACGGTGGAAGAAAGAAATGAGGAAGACGAGCGAAGTGCACGGAGACAGCAACACAACCGCAAAACCATGACACTTGCCGCATGCAATGAGTGGGAGGCCCGACCTAAGTCGCTTTGGAAACCCATGAGAGGCCGAGGACCCGAAAGCAGTTGTCATCTACTCTCTATACTCATTTTTAATACACTATAAATTTCTCATTTTATAAACAAATAAAATTAAAAAAACTCTAAAATTCTCTATATCTCTAAACAATGAAGTGTGCTATGCATGCTACAAATGAACGGTGAATACTAGTTTTTAATAGCTACTTTAACCTTCCTTCATGTAAATATGCAAGCTTGAAGTGATTTTGAGCTCAAATTGCTTACAAATGAAAAAAACCATAATAAAGAACCATATATATATATATATATATATATATAGTCAACAAAATGATATAAGACAATGGTGAAACATGAGAGTATGAAGTTGTAACCTTTAGAACCGAAGAATCGATGGAGGAATCGAAGAAATCGATGGAGGAATCGAAGAATGGATGGAGAAAGAGCAAAAACACTGCTTAAATTTGAACTTAAGCTCTCGGGCGGGCTCAGGGAGGAAGAAGACGCCCAGCAGAATTTATAGCTCAAAAACATATTTCAATTAATAACCATCCATACTAGTTGACCTTGCTTACGTGATCATCTCAGCGAGCATTTCTCCACCGGACGTCACCGTACTTGGTCAAGGAAGAGCTCCGATTCTACGAGGAAGGGAACACGGTCTTCCACGACCGTTGCCGCTCTCCCTCGTAGAATCAAAGCTCCTCCTTGATGTCCGTTACTGCTCCGCAGAGAACATGCTCGCCGAGCTGAACACGGTCCGCAAGTTCAACTAGTACGGATTTTCTATAATTTTCTAACTATTTTCTTAGTTTTTCATTTCATAAAAAGTTAAAATAAAATATTTAGTCATGGAGTCCATAGAAATGACCATATTTTGACCTAGCAACGCATTGTCAATTGTCATTGCCTTGCATTGCACCCCGGACCGGACACCGGACAATAAAATACTATGGTCGATCGATGCCGTTCTTTGTCGTACAGTGGCACGGCGACGGCCGACGGACCCGTTCAACCACCAAATCTGTCAGGCCCGGCTGTTCGGGCGTATCGTCAAAAGAGAATGGATTTGCTTCCTATTGCACGACCTTGCATTGCATCTGTCATACCAGTCTGAGGCACTAGTCCCCGGTGTGCTTCAAACCTCTACTGGTATACCGAGACGCAGCAGGTTGACGGTGGAAGAAAGAAATGAGGAAGACGAGCGAAGTGCACAGAGACAGCAACGCAACCGCAAAACCATGACACTTGCCGCATGCAATGAGTGGGAGGCCCGACCTAAGTCGCTTTGGAAACCCATGAGACGCCGAGGACCCGGAAGTAGTTGCCATCTACTCTCTATACTCATTTTTTAATACACTATAAATTTCTCATTTTATAAACAAATAAAATAAAAAAAACTCTAAAATTCTCTATATCTCTAAACAATGAAGTGTGCTATGCATGCTACAAATGAACGGTGAATACTAGTTTTTAATAGCTACTTTAACCTTCCTTCATGTAAATATGCAATCTTAAAGTGATTTTGAGCTCAAATTGCTTACAAATGAAAAAAACCACAATAAAGAACCATATATATATAGTGAACAAAATGAGATAAGACAATGGTGAAACATGAGAGTATGAAGTTGGTAACCTTTAGAACCGAAGAATCGACGGAGGAATCGAAGAAATCGATGGAGGAATCGAAAAATGGATGGAGAAAGAGCAAGAACACTGCTTAAATTTGAACCGAAGCTCTCGGGCGGGCTCGGGGAGGGAGAAGACGGCCAACAGGATTTATAGGGGGGACCTTTAGTCCCAGTTGGTGGATCCAACTGGGACTAAAGGTCACTTTCCAGTCCTGGGCCACGCCACTAGCCGGGACAAGAGCTTTACTCCCGATTGGAGCCACCAAACAGGAGTAAAGGTCGACCTTTAGTCTCGGTTGGTGGCTCCAACCAGGACTAAAGGTCCTCTGCCACAACGGCCTGGCACGGAAGCCGTTGGGCAGGGACCTTTAGTCCCGGTTGGAGCCACCAACCGGGACTAAAGGTCTCTCTAGTCCTGGGCGCAATATTTTCTAGGACTAGAGCCTGGTTTGGCCCTTAGATCAAAGGTCTGTTCTCTACTAGTGCGTGTGCCGTAGTGTGCGCTGCATGCATGCTCTCTACATACCATACTATATATATATATATATATATACTTATCTATGTACACTGAAAAGTTGGCAAGGCTGTGTCATCAGGATCTCCAAACTCAGAAAATGTTATTTTGGGGTCTTTAAATTTGGCTCGGAGTGTCATCTATGTCATGTAACTTAGAAAATGTCATTTTCATATATCTAAATTTGGCTCTAGTTGTTATCCAAGTCCAAACGTGCACTAACAATACAATGGTACTTGTTGACTGTGCGCTAACATGGATCGACAAGTGCATATGACAGGTCCACCACTCTTTTCCTTCTCTGGCGACAGATAAGCACCTACTCTAGCTGCTTAGAAAAACCTTTCTTTCAGGGAAGTTTCTCGGAGCGAGTTCCCCCTAGAGAGGGGGGTTAGGGGGTGGTATAGGTTTTACGAAAGAAGTTTAATAAATAAAGTCCCCCTAGAGGGGGGGGGGGGGGTGTTGACGGTGAGGATTTCTTTCTAAAGGGAATCAACCGATTGAGTAGTTTGTCGAGCCTTCAGTAAAGTTTTTATAGCTGGCTCAACCATTCCACTCCTTTTGAAAGAGTGGGTTCGGGGGAAAAACCTTTTAACTGAACTATTTTGGATAATTTTATCTGAAAATACAAATTTGAAAAAATTGCAATTTTTTCAATCCACTTCGCCCTTCTACTACAACACGAGGCACCACTGGAAAACTGGACTTTGCCGAGTGCATGAGAATTTGCCGAGTGCTTTTTATCGGGGCACTCGGCAAAGCAATATTTTGCCGAGTGCCGCACTCGGCAAAATAAAACACTCGACAAAGGTGGCTTTGCCGAGTGCCAGGCACTCGGTAAAGCCTGGCTCTCGGCAAAACTGGGCTTTGCCGAGTCCCTCGGCAAAGGGTGGCCGGCCCGTGACGGCGGCCACCTGCCATCAGATTTTGCTAAATGCCTAACGGCTGGCACTCGGCAATTTTTTTTTATTTTCAAAAACTTATTTTGCCGAGTGCCAGCCCCAGGCACTCGGCAATTTTTTTTTATTTTTTAAAAACATATTTTGCCGAGTGCCAGCCCATGGCACTCGGCAAATTTTTTTTTTAAATATTTTGCTGAGTGCCAGAGATAGGCACTCGGCAAATTTTTTTATTTTTTAAAACGTATTTTATCGAGAGTCAGACCCAGGCACTCGGCAAATTTTTTTTTATTTTTTAAAAACATATTTTGCCGAGTGTAAGCCTTGGGCACTCGGCAATTTTTTTTTTAATTTTTTAAAACTTATTTTGCCGAGTGCCAGCACTAGGCACTCGGCAATTTTTTTTATTTTTGAAAATCATATTTGGCCGAGTGCCTCCTGGGCCGGCACTCGGTAAAGCCCACTTTGCCGAGTGCCCCTCATGGCACTCGGTAAAATATTTTTTTTATTTTGGGCCCAAATTTTTTTTCTGGGGCCTTGTGACAGCATTTTAAACTCTATTTTAAAATTTGGGGCAATTTTGACTTTGTTTGATATATTTCAAACTCTATTTTAAAATTTGGGGCCTTTTGACAGCATTTCGTTTCGTCCAATTTTTCGGGATATTTCAAATTTGAACTGCAGGTACATGGAATAATGGACTTTGGTCATCCAAAAATTGATACTCATGATATTTAGGGTATGTTTAGGCCGTAAGATGTCTGGGTTTTTGGCATCCGACGTCACAACTTACTCGAAACCTTCTCAATTTTTTACCACAGCCTCCACATGCGATAACACGACGCCTCGACAAGTTTCATGATTTTCGGACTTCGTTTGCATTTTATATAATTTAAAATCACATTTCCGGCAAGTACCTCGACATGTTACGTCAACGAGATGCTCGAGATTTCATGTGAGTTCCTGGATACGGCCTAAACATACCCTAAATATCATGAGTATCAATTTTTGGATGACCAAAGTCCATTATTCCAAGTACCTGCAGTTCAAATTTGAAATATCCCGAAAAATTCGACGAAACGAAATAAACTAATGAAATATATCAAAAAAGTCAAAATTACCCCAAATTTTAAAATAGAGTTTAAAATACTGTCACAAGGCCCCAGAAAAAAATTTGGGCCCAAAATAAAAAAAAAATATTTTGCCGAGTGCCATGGGGGGCACTCGGCAAAGTAGAAATAAAAAAAACTGGGCACTAAAAGCCCACCGGCCCAACCCCCGCGCGGCCCCAACCCTAAGTCACGGCCCCAGCCAACCGCCCGCACCCCCGCGCCCACCCCAGCCGCTGCCGCGCCCACCCCCGTCGTTGCCGCGCCCTCATCGGCGAGCCCCGTCCTTGCGCCCGCGTGCGCCCGCGCCCTCCGCCGGCCTCGCCCGCGACCGCGCCCGTCGCCGGCCGCGCCCCGCCCCCAGCCGCCGGCCGCGCCCCACCCCGGTAGCTCCCCGTGGCCCGGCCCCCCTCGCCTCGGCTGCCCAGAGGTGGCTGGCTAGTGCCGGCCTGCCATTTTCGGCAGCGGCGGCCGTGTCCTGGTCGTCCCTTCCCTTGCCGCGCCGCCCGTAGGAGCAGGGGAGGTTGGAGGAGCAGGGGAGGAGGGAGAGAAGGGAAGGGGAGAAGAGGAGGAAGAAGGGAGAAGGGAGGAGGAAAAAGGAAGAAGGAAGAAGGGAGGAGGAAGAAGGAGAAGGGAGCTGGAGAGGAGAAGGGAGGAGGAAGAAGGGAGGAGGAGCCCCGGCCGCTGTCCACGCCTCGTTAGCGGCGGTGCCATGCCCTCGGTGCCCTGCTCCCGACTCCGCCCACCGTCGACGAGCACACTAGGTTCGCCCTTCCCTTTCTATTCAAATCGTGCAATGGATGTCGGCCATCGAGCCCTTGTTAGTAGTAATAGTTGTTGTATGTGGTTTTCGGCAATCGAGCCATTGTTTGTGGATGTTGGCCTTCGTGCCGATCTTTTTTGTAGGTTTTTGAAACCTCCCCGTGCAGGGGAGGTTCTGCCAAAATTTTCAATTGTCACTAATGTATTGCCTTTTTATGCAGGAGGAGGCCTCGACGAAGGGACCTCGGTGACCCCGATTGTCTTCGTCAGCGTTGTGGGTCTGCCTGCACCGCGTCGCGGCGCCACTGCACCGACTCGTTTTGAGATTTAGTAGGTCCAGAATTGATCTTCTTATATGTCAAACACTTGATGATGTGTAGGTGCCGGCCTCGTGGTGCATGTCGCATAGATCGGCATGGTCGAGGATCGTGGACAGGTACCTTGACCTGGCGTACATCGCAAAGCAAGAGCAAGGCAAGCGGAAGCGGGCACTGAGGACCGGTCCAACTCACCACCAAGGCAGCCGCAACCTCCCCGCATTCAAGCAGGCACTTGTACGAGATGTCATTTATCTATTCTAACGCTCAATTTTGCCTGATTTCTAATCATCTTGCCGTCTTTCTCGCAGGAGGTGGCACACCCGGACGTGCCGGTGTCGGAGTTTGGGGCATGGGCTGTGTCCCACATGGGCCCGGTGAAATCCGGTGTCGTCTTCAACCCGGATGCCACTGCCCAGGCTTACTCTGACCCGAGCGTCCACGCTAAGGTCAGAGACTACACGGAGGCGGTTAGGGCGCTCCGTGGCTCAGATCACAATCTGAGCACTGAGCCCCTTGAGACAGAGGTGATCGTGAGGCTGGGGCAAGGCAGGAAGCACGGGCGGTTGTGGATTGCAGACGGCGCCGACTCCTCGAGCTCTGCACCCTCTCTCTCCGACGTGAGGGCACGGAGCATGGCCAGAAGCCTTCCCATACGTGCACGGCCTACTCCAACACTGTCGCGGGTCGACGAACTTCAGGTAATTCCGGTTTCACTCGTCGTACATTGAACGTTACACACATTGGTCAGATTTGCAATACTGAAACATGTGATTGAAACAACGCAGGCCAAGCTGGCAGAGACAAGGGAGACGCAAGCGCACCTGACCGTAGAGCTGGAGGCCACGAAGAAGCAGATGGCGGACATGTATCAGATCATGCAAACCATCGGGCAAGCATTGGGTGTCCAAGTGCAGTTGCCAACTCCAGCTCTGGTTCCACACTTCACTCCTGTGAGTATGAAAGTTTAATGCATTTGTGCCGTTGGGATTGTCGGCCTTCGTGCCGTTGTGATTTTCGGCCTTCGTGCCGTTGGGATTGTCGGCCTTCGTGCCGTTGTGATTGTCGGCCTTCGTGCCGTTGTTTCTTGCAGGTTGGAAACCTCCCCGTGCAGGGGAGGTGCTGCCGAAATTTTCAATTTTGAGTCTAACACATGCAATCTTTTCTCTTTTGTGCAGCCTCCGTCGACGGGTTCAAACAATCCCGCTGCTGTGTCACCGGCGGCTGATCGCGTCAACCCTTCACCGCAGTCCGGGGGGCCACACCTGCAGTCTCCGTCGCCGTAGTAGGGATGTTGAACTTTGTGATGTTGAACTTGTAATAATAAACTTGTGATGTTGAACTTTGGTGCATTTGTGATGGATTTTCGATGGATTTATTAAATATGCGTGTGCTTGTGATATATAATGCATGCTGGTGATATTGTCTGTTACAATGGAATGTAATTTTTTTTTTGCAATTCTCGGGGTCTTTGCCGAGTGCCATGGGCAAGGCATTCGGCAAAGATTTTTCAAAAAAAAAATCTTTGCCGAGTGCCTTGCCGCGGCACTCGGCAAAGTATCTTTTTTTATAAAAAAAAATCAGAAATTATGTGCCGAGTGCCTAAACAGGGGCACTCCGCAAAGAAATTATTTAAAAAAAATAAAAAAAAACTTTGCCGAGTGCCTGGGCAGGGGCACTCGGCAAAGTAATTAAAAAAAAACTTTGCTGAATGCCTAGGCAGGGGCACTCGGCAGAGTACTTTTTTTAAAAAAATAAAAAAAAACTTTGCCGAGTGCCTGGGCTGGGGCACTCGGCAAAGTAATTTTAAAAAAAATAAAAAAATATTTGCCGAGTGCTGGGTCGGGCACTCGGCAAAATAACCGTTAACGGCCGGCGCCGCAACGGCCGAAAATATTTTGCCGAGTGCCGCCCCAAGCACTCGACAAATTTTTTTTTTATTTTGCCGAGTGCCCGAATAAAAAGCACTCGGTAAAGACCATTTGCAGAGCGGACTTTGCCGAATACTACACTCGGCAAAGCCTTTGCTAAGTGCAAAGGGCTCTTTGCCGAGTGTAAAAACACTTGGCAAAGCCGCGGCCTCCCGTAGTGAGGGCAGGGCAACGACTAGGAAGGAGAGCACAATAATGAGGAAGAAAACAAGGGATGCCAACAGTGCGTAAGCAACGGGGGAGAGAGAGGATGTGGAGAAGGAGGGCGCAAGAACAAAGATGGATCTGACATATGAACCTCACGCGTGATGGATCCATGTCAATACAAGATCAGCATAACATGTCAGTATGGAGAGCAGTTGAGGATAAGATGTCAGTATGGAGAGCGGTTTAGGATATGTTTGGAATAAGATGATACATTGGAACTCTGTTTTGGGACCGAAAATGATATTTTTTGAGTTTAGACCTAGCTAGATGACGCTTAGAATCAAGTTCAGAGACATAAAAATAGCATGTTCTGAGTCCCTAGGAGATCGAGACCGAGATGACACCCATAGTTCAGGAGCGCTCCTGCCTTTCCCACTCTAAGAATAGATTAACCCCCCGGCGGTAAAAGTTACTAAATCTGACAGTCCCCCGGACCACACATTTTATTACACGTAGATACCCTACTAATTGGACGAGATCGTGCGCCAAGATCTTCTGCGAGTCTCTGTGAGAGTAGGTCGGGTACGAACCTGTGCCTATAGCACCTAGTGAGATCGATCAGATGCAGCGCTGCGGCCAATCACAGCGAGTACTGCCATTACGTTACGTTACGCCTCATCATTAGCCCCAGGAATATTTCGTTTTTTTGGACCCATATGATGCATATGGACCCCGGTGCCTGCAGCAGGTGCTTCTGCGTAGTACATACTGATACACATACGTACAGCAGTGTGCCGTACATACGGCGCAGTACCTCGATTTTGCAGATGTGCTAATAATCGTGCATTATCACGTGCAAATCACTCTGGAGATCTTGAGTACTCGTGGTAATAGCGCACGTACGTTTTCTCGATCCGACGCGTAATGATCGAAAGTTCTAAACCTAATCAAGCTGCTGCGCTCGCCACATGCAAAGTATGCCGCGATCAATGCGCACTCCTAATTGCCCGGTTGATACGTAGTACTGATTATGTAATATTACCAGCATTATTGGAGGAACAGTTGATTTTGTAGTATTTCTCGTACTTGTGAACTTCTGTAAGTATGCACATGCTCTATATGGATCTGTAAAAAAAATTGGTGCTAATTGCAATAGTAGATAGTGAAAGAAAACAAAGCGATGGTTGATTGACGACACTGGCACAAGGCCACAAGCTAATTAAAATACGGTCTTGAAACATATCATTGTTCAAAATATAAATTTTGCAAAGGCAATGACAAATTATATTAAAATTTAGTATGGGTCCGAGCTGCCAGTTGACTGACTTACTCAGGGGATGTTGCCTTATTCACCGCCACCACAAGAGTACGGTCAGGGGCAAAGCCAGGGTTAATCATTGCCGGGGTCAGCACAAACCCATAGTGCTAACATTAAGGTTGCGATAATACAATACCATACATAATATCAACAAATGTAAAATAGCATTATAGCAAAATAATCCCAATCATCGATTGGAATTGTGGCTAGAAAGTATGATTTGTATTTGATGCGGTGCCATCTCTTCTTGCTCTTGAAATATCTCCATCATTTTTTAGTTATTATTGGGTGGGGGTAATTTTCTTTTCAAGAATCGTTCCAAATGTGCATCTTGATAGAATGTAGAATGAAAAAGCACGTTTCTTTGCTACAACACAAACATTAGAATCCTATATCTCTAAATTAAGATTTTAGAACTTTAGATTATATACCTGAAAGATAAAAGAAAACCCAATTACCCAAAGACCTTACAATTTAGACTTGATAAATCAATAAAGTGCAGACAAGAGACATCAATGTGATAAATCAAGAAAATAGATCATTATAGTTATCAATTGTAGAATCAAGTTATTTGATGTACCTCCTCTAGGTGCTTGAGAGTAAGGATCAGAGAGCATATCGCGGTATCACCGGCATCAACCGGGTGCTGACCCTGGCGAGTTGCAACCTGTCGATCGTCGCGGCCACCAGATGCAGGTGGATTTGAGATGGGAAAGGGTGAGTTACCATTGGAGACTCGGAGGCGACGTTTTGACTTTTGGGTTGATGCCTGTAGACTCGGACGTAGGGTTCATGAAGTGGTAAATAGGCCTTCAGGGTGGGCTTATTAGCCTGCACGTGCAAGCTCCTTGTATAATTGTTGCATGTGCGTGTAGACTTGGTCAATGGGCCGGACGGAGCTACCACGCTGGACTAGCAGGCTGCCGGGGTCACAGTTTTTTTACTAAGGTCTACGGTGGTGAAAATTTACTACATACAAGAAGCCGACTGGAAACTGTCGGTGTCGGCCGACCCCAATGGATGAACGTAGCTTCGCCACTGAGTACGGTTCATAATGGAGGCAAGGCATCTTTCTGGTGCTAGAGCTGGATCGACGTACATGCTCCAACAATGTTATGCTCACTTCTCTTTGGCCACAACAGACGAAAGAATTCAATTCTAGGGGGGGTTGTTGGATCGACGATATTGCCTATGACCTAACCCCGGAGGTATTGGGTGAATATTTTAGGGCCTGTTTGGAACGCAGGAATAAAAAACACGGGAATAGGAAAAAAACGCAGGAATAGAGTGAGTGTGTAGTGGTAAAACAGACAAAAGGAAAAACGCAGGAAATAACTAGAAGGGGTGTTTGGAACGCAGGAATCCATAACATAGGAAAAACACAGGAAGTAACATGTTAATTGCTTCTTCTCTATCTGTGCCTCGGGCATACACGAAAACCAGAGCTCACGGTGGATGCTTTATTTCCTCCGTTTTGTGAAGGTGAGCTTTCCTTTCCTTTGGAACACAGGGACTCATTCCTCCATTCCAAACAGCAATTCTCTAAACCTTTCCTCTGGATTCAAGTCCTCTACTTTTCCTTTGGTTTTCCTCCGTTCCAAATGGCCCCTCAAGCTTTGGAGAGCAATATAGGCGGTTCAGTTAGACTTGGATGACATAAGGAAAGACTATATAGTCTAGATCCTAGAGAGTACAGGAGAATACACAATCAGGTCAGCATACAACATCCAATTCGAAGGCCAAATTCTTTACAACTTCCCAAAACTAGTCTAGAAAGTGTGGGTGCCTCCAAAATGCATTTTTTCCTTTGGTTGCTCCTCTAGGACAGATTATGGAGCGGATGTGAATAACTATTTTTGTGCTCTGAGCGAAAGAAACCTAGAGACCACCTAGCACCTATTTTTTCAGTGCCCCTACCCCCGTAGGGTCTGGGTATTTGTCGCACGTTGGAGTGATTGTTTGACCTGAACCTGTCTCAGTGGAAGGAGGAAACTGACCTTGAAGCCTGGTTCTCCCTGGTGCATTGGGAAGCAGAGGAAGAACGCGATTATGTTCAGGGATTGCAGGAAAGCAGAGCATGTGCTCTGTTCTCGGAAATAAAATATATGTGCCACTATTGGTCACTAGCTGGAGGGAAGATCTTGTCACGACATGGGCCTTATGCTGAGCATTGTGTCTGGGCTACACTAGCTAATGGGCCCGTAAGCCGGCTTGTATGCCGCAGGGGTGTAACTATTGGGCCTGGCCCATTATCATGTTTTACTTTAGGTTAAGAACTCGATGTGTGGGCGGTTGGGCGGTCAGCGAATGAACTAAACGAAACTCCTATTCCTCTTCTTTCCGTTGCCTTCCTATTGCCGAGACGGCACCGCCGGGCTCGCTCGCCGCGCGTGTACGCCGGCGTCTCTATCCATTCTATCGGTATCATAACATTTGGTATCGGAGCCTACTCGATCCGTTGTCTTGCTTGGGTTCGTAAAATCCCATGGAGCTGATTCCTGTGGTTGAATCCAGTAGAGCTCGCGATTGATCTCGATCCAAATCCTTCCCCAATCTACCGTACCAACTTAATTTCGCATCCTGTCGACCTGTTTCTCCATCACGTAGGTCAGTTCACCACCACCGCCGCCGCCACCCCCACCACTACCTCCGCCGCCCAAGCGCTCACGGGCGCGCAAGCCAAAACCCCCAACCCTAACTTTCTACGAGGCCACCGCTGAAGAGAAATTGGATGCGCTCACGGGGCAAATGAAATACATGCCCTCCTCATGGAGACCTTCAATCGATGGTGTCCCGGGGTGGATCACTTCGCCACCGAGCTCAGCAAGGATGTCAAGGACCTTATGTAACGCGTTGAGGCGTTGGAAGCAAAAACCCATTCTGCTCCGTCTCCGGCCCCGATGCACGAGGAAGAGGGGTGGACCAAGGGCCACGGTGCTGCAACATCTCCACAGGGGTCTGATGTGGGAGCCTTGGTTTTCCAGCAACCCCTGGCCAATGGTCAATACACTAGTTCCACTCTCCACATCCCTCCCGAGACCGGTGATATGTCACACCACTATCATGCTCATCCACATCATACCTATCATTTGCCCAAAGTTAATTTCCCTAAGTTTGATGGTTCCCATCCTAAGGTGTGGAAGGAGAAGTGTGAAAAGTATTTCAACATGTATCATGTTCCAGTTCATCTGTGGACTGAATTTTCCAGCATACACTTTAAGGGTCTTGCTGCTTTATGGTTACAAACATATGAGGCTCAGCACCGTGTTGATAGTTGGGTAGAACTCTATGTTGCTGCAGAAAGTAAATTTGGCAAGGACCTTTACCACAAGTCTATGCATGAGTTACTCCACATTAGGCAAACTTTTGATGTGCAAGAATACTATGATAGGTTTCAGGTTGTCATGCAGCAAGTGCTTGTTCATAATAGTTCCCTGGATGATGTTTTCTTTATTAGCAAGTTCTTACACAAGCCTAGGACTGTTGATGTGGCGTTATCATTGGGACTATTACAGGCTGATGTTCTAGAGGATCAAGGCAAATCTTACAGCCGCTGGTTCAACATGGATTTCAACAAGTACCCAATGAAGCATGCTCCCAATCCTCAACCAGGTGTTCTTGGTACTCCTGCAATTGAAGATAACAAGCCCAAATGGGAAGAAAAGCTGGCCACATTACGGGCTCAGCGCCGTGCTCACGGTCTTTGTATGAAGTGTGGAGAAAAATGGGGCCGCAATCATAAGTGTCCAGAGAAGATCTCGTTGTAAGTATTGGAGGAATTCATGGAAATTCTGCTCGAAGATCCACCTTCAGATCACTCCTCTGATGTTTCTAGTGACGATGAGCAAGTGTTTGCATTATCTCAGTGTGCCGCTATGGGGGTCCAGGGCAAAAAGACTATCAAGATCAATGGGCTTGTCAACAATCAAGAAATTCTCATCCTCATTGATTCAAGGAGCTCAAGTACATTCATCAGTGAGAGCATTGCAGCTGCCTTGAAGTTACTATCAGTTCAGCCCCACCAATATAAGTGACGGTGGCCAATGGTGAAAAGCTATGAAGCAACAAACAGGTGCTCAATTTTACATGGTGGACCCAAGGACATACATTCTCCACTAATGCTCATGTCCTGCCAATGCCTTATTAGGATTTGGTCTTAGGTATGGACTGGTTAGAAAATTATAGCCCCATGTGGATATAGTAGAAAAGGAAATTGCTAAGGTTTTATTATTAGGGCAGAAGAATTAGCTTAAAGGGGGTCAAAGATACTTTATCCAGCTGTCCCAAAGTGAAAGTAAGGAAATTAAAAGGCCTTATCAAGAAAGGGGGTATTGCTCAGTTGATTCACATATGTCCGGTGATGCCACCTTCGACTCTAGACAACATTCCTGCACCAATATAGTAGTTAGTGGATAGTTAGGCTCATCTTTTCAAGGACCCAGACTCTTTGCCTCCATCCAGGGAGTTTGATCACTAGATCCCTCTGTTACCCGGTGTGAAGCCTGTCAATATCAAGCCTTACAGGTACTCACCGACACAGAAAGATGAGATCGAGCGTCCGATCAAAGAAATGCTCTCCAATGGCATCATTAGGCCAAGCCAAAGTCCTTTTGCATCCCTAGTGATCTTGGTCAAAAAGAAGGACAACAGTTAGCGCTTTTGTGTTGATTACCGACAACTCAACAACATCACTGTAAAAATCAAGTACCCATTACTGGTTGTCGATGAGCTTCTGGACAAGTTGAATGGAGCAGCTTGGTTCACCAAGTTAGACATGCGATCAGGCTATCATCAAATTTGGTTGGTTCCTAAAGATGAAGCAAAAACAGCCTTCCGTACTCACAGTGGGCATCGGGAATTCAGAGTAATGCCGTTTGGGCTCACAAATACCCTAGCTATCTTTCAAGCCTTGATGAACACTATCTATCGGTGTTTTGAGTAAACACCAACGAGTAAATTTGTAATATTACACCAATGCCTACATCTAGTTCGCTGCTACTGCTCGTGTTACTATCACTAAAAGTTCAGAGTAGGGGTTACAAACTAGCGAGAGAGGGATAGGTCCTAAGTCTATGGTGGAAAGAACGAATGGGTACTGAGAGCTTGGTCGCTGCTCAGCTATGTGTTTGAGGTTTGACACTAGTGCTCTTGGTTAGCTATGTGTTTGAGGTTTGACACTACCCCAGATCTGGACATCACTGCCGGTTCAAAAACCCACTTCACTGCTGGAGTTTGAACCGATAGTGGCATACCGATAGTGATGGGGGGTTGACATCACTGCCGGTCCTTAAAAACCGACACTGATCTATAGGAAATAGTTTCGGTTCCTAGCTCCACCCAGCAGTGTCCAGTTGAACAACACTACCGGTTTGTAGTGCCAACCGACAGTGACGGTTGCTTCAAGAGTTTCGGTTCTTGGCTCAAGCCAGCAGTGTTGAGCAAGCCTACACTGTCGGTTCATAGATCAAACCGGCAGTGTTGCAGTAAATATCAGTGTCGGTTCATGGATCAAACCGACAGTGTTGTCGTAACCATCAGTGTCGGTTCATGGTTCAAGCCGGCAGTGTTGAGCAAGCCAACACTGTCGGTTTGTTTCTAACCGGCAGTGATGGTTACGACAACACTGCTGGTTTGTTGCTAACCGGCGGTGCCCGTTCATATTTTATTGTTTTATAATTTATTTTAATTTATATTTTTTCGTGGAATCGGGTTTTGCTTTATATACGCTACGTAGACGACAGGTCCATTAATATTAAACATTACAAATGTCACGGTTATAGTTCAAATGTTCTTATCAAGATCTCGATAACTCAAAACAAAAAAGAAATGTTCTCGGACTTCATAAATTGTGCAATGCTTCTCGGACTTCTTACAATAATCTGGAGAGCCACTCTGGGCCATACTGGTCCTTGTACTTCACGGATTGTGCAATGGAAAATACTCCATCTTTTTCCAATACCTCGGCTAAGATGAATTTTGCTAGCTCCGATTGTAATGCGACGATCTCCATGTCTAGCAGCCTTTCGTGCTTATATTTCTTGCGCTGTCGTTCAAAAAAGATGATATCCTAAGAGGAATAGTAAATCATTTTGTTGAATTATTAACAGACATAAATAAAATGGGGATTATACACAACAACTTATCGGCTTCTTCCGATTTCCCGCCGATGTAGCGAAGCATTGCCCACATTACATAAAACCCGCATTCATTGTTTCCCGCCGACTGTGATAGGTACTTCCCCTCTATTTCGACAACCTTGAATGGGACCGGCGTCCTATCGATATGTCTTCTTTGGACACTGAGCAACATTAAAAGGAGAAACATTAGAAAGCGGTATGTGTGATTAAAAAATAATATGTTATTAGGATCGCTTACTAATTCAGCACTGCCACTAGTGCATCCAGATGATGAAATTGTTTTTTCTTTGAGTCCCACACCTCGAGCAGATTTTTGGCAAGATTAACACAAATGAAGACAAAATGGTTGCTGCAGTCATAGAATCCTAATTATCGAATGATCTTAACAAAAAAGAAGCATAAAATTAAAAGCTGAGAACACATACTCGCAGTTGTAGGCCAGAAGTATGTGGGTTTTCTTCTTCATTGTAAATTCGTTGAAAACAGCAATCAATCTCTGTTTCAGGTCTTCCACATCACATCCATAGATGCCTAGACATGTCCTCTCATTGACTCGCATGGGGTCCAAGAAGCCTATGTAATCCCATTTGCTTTTTAGAATGCAAAATTTTGCTATATACCTACATAAAATCATGGGAAGTGCTCAAAAGTTAACAATTTGTGTCTCGAGAGAGTAGTTAATTGTAAAATCGTGCATGTAAGGTACTTACATAGTCCACAGCATCAACATTTGAACATCGAGAGAGCGTTTTTGGTATAGCTGGAACAAGCACTCCCACTCGACATCGAACTTCTCTTCTTTAGGATAATGGAAAACATGTGGCAAACGAATAATAACCTCAAAACCAAAGTTGTCCATCTCTGTTGCCTGAGCCATGTAATATTCATGTAACTGGCGCATATATGTTGTCAGATTTTTATACTCATGATCGGGACCAAAAGATTGCCCCTTTCATACTTCATTGCCGGTGTTGTCGTTCCTTGTACATCATAATAGATGGTCACAGCCTCTTCCATGGTTAATCCTGGGTTGTCTTCGATGTACTTCTGTATGTTCCTTAAATCTTTATTGTGTATTTCTTCGTCTCTTGTTGTAGCGTATTTATTCTGTGTTTGCCTTTTGAATTCTAACTTCAACAAAAATGAAGTCAGTGAGACACAAAGATTGAAGAAACTAACACAATCTTCCTTCGAGATATGTGCTGTAAATTTTTCTTTCATCAAGGTGGTAACGCTGCCACTAAACGACTTTTTTCTTTTCTGTTGGTCCACTTTGGGAGCATTAGCGACCGAATCCAAGGACCTTTTCTGTGACTGTGAGGATGTCCTTGATCTTGTTTTGGGCTGAGGTAGAGGAGGAGGATGACAACGAGAATTCTATTTTCCCAGCGCTGATGAAGATGGAGGAGGAGGAGGAGGAGGAGTCTCTTTTCTTGGGGCTAATGAAGATGGAGTCGGATGAGGAGGAATAGAAGGAGACCTCTGTCTTCTCAGGGGTGATGGCTCCGGATGAGGAGGGGAGTGATCTCTGTTGAGAGATGGTGAGTGATCATCGCGGGTGGGCGAAGACTCGCAATCATCCTCATCATCAGAGGACAATTGATGGTCAAGCTTAATGAAGCACTTGCGCTAGGCCACTTGAGAGCCTTGTTTTGACCAAGTTTCGGCCTGTCTTCCGCTACGGGGTACTCAATGGGTATCTTGTTATACTTCTTATCAAGTATTATGTCAATGGTGACGCAAGCGTACCCCAGTGGAATTAGGTGACCATTAATTGTCCCGTCTCCCGTAGGCCAGGCCTGGCCAAGCGCCACCTTGTCCTTTGTCCATTCCTGACGAATGAACAACCTGACATTGATGGGTTCAGTGATGTCATCCATCGGATGAGGCACATTCGCCTCTTCTTCATCGAGCGGGGTCGATCCGCAGCTGCTACGACCCCTAAACTATGGGCTAAAGGTAGTAGGAGTAGGGTTTTGTGGTACTACAGACCCCTTGGACAGCAAACTTTGCTCGACTCGCGCTTCAACGATCGCCTCAATCCGTGCTTCCGATATGTCTTCCATCTCTTTTAGTCTCCTCAAATACTCTGCCTCCTGTTCCGCTCTACCCCTCGAGTGGCTCCGGTAAGTGTTATATTCTTGGGGGAATGCTAGTTTCCAAGGAACAACACCAGTTCCTCTAGTGCAACCAGGGTGCTCCTTGGTTTCGAGTGCTTGGGTGAGCACATCTTTCTCCCTATTAGAAGTGTGAGGCCAGACGGGGTCCATGGCTGCTCATTCTCACCGACCTAATTGACACCGTCACCGTTTGTCGGATCATGTGTCTCTCCCGTCCCAGCAATATCAGCCGCTTTTTGTTGCCGATCTGTTCTTCGGTGATGGGGTAATAGGCAATGATGAGTCATGGCTGTGACACGATCGTGGTTAGTTTTGGCCGTGGACAACTACTAATAGCATATGTTCATATATATATAATATGTTTAATGCAAAGTCTAATAATAAGTCCACATACAACAAAGTCAAATAATAGCATATGTTCACCTAGAACAAATTCATTGTTTGATTGACCACATACAACAAAGTCCACCTACTGTTCTATGAAACTAAGCCTACATCAACTTTCAAATAAGAAAAGCGATGACCATAGCCATAAATAAAAGCATGACATCTTTTCAAGACCAAGGAGCAATTCTCCTAATCTTCACATCTCTGGCGGGTGGCTTCTCTTCGATCTCCAGTGCCAGCGGATGGCCATGGTTTGCATTCATTGGACCATAGTAGGCTGGTTGCCCATGGTTTGCAAGGTAGGCCGGATGACTATAGTAGGCCCTCAAAGCTTCAGTTTCCGTGTTGTATTTTTTGTGCAAATTACTAGGGTAGTGATTGAATTGAGCATAGCAATCTTCCTAGGTTCGATAAATCTCAGGCATGTGACCAACATGCACTACATACCATGCCATAATTGCCTATACATTTAAGTAAATTAGGCATGTGGTAAGTGGTAATGGTAACTCACTGAACAAGAGTTATTATTCAAGTTATATGGCCAAACTAAATCTATTTAATGTTCTTTATCCTTGACATGATAAAAAATTACCTCAATAATTGGACTGTTTATTATTCGGAGATCAATGTGGTTTAGTAATCATACTTGCTGCTGTTGTCGAGCCAATTTTAAAAGTTGTTTTTAACTTTTTTTTTCTGGAACAAACATCTATAGATGCCTTTTTTTAAGCATGCTATACATTCCATCAAAATCAATTGACACTCTACCTATAGCGATTATACCTATACACATTTGACAAGAATCCATCATTGCTTAAGCAAGAGCAGAAATTCTTATCTAACTCTTACACAAACAGAACACTCCCTACCGTCACAAATAAGACGTCCACAGTCATTAACGTGTACCTTTGACTTCTAGTTTCCATTGCTTGCAATAATTACAACGTACAGAGATATCATAACATTATGCAACTACTATTCGAGACAGATATGATCATATCATTGTCACATATTCAATCTAACTATGTCAAGAGGTGTTGATGATCAATGTTTAAATACTTAGACTGCACACAGCGCAAAAGGTCACTTAGCTGTGACTCGAGGGAATAACTTGTTGCGACAACATGCAAATAACACCAATGGTTCTTAAACAGTTTAGGGCCATGATTACTAGGTCCTCAACAAATCAGTAGGTAGCATAATCTCTTCAGGAAAAAACTAACTGGTTTATGTAACAACATGTACATACAAGGATAACTAAACCAAGGAGTAACAGCATGTAACTCAATCGAATAGGAATCGGCTACTATTGGGAAGACAACAACCGTGGGGTATTTCATCAAACACTTAGCGGGCAGTGAGCCACACACTCACTGTAGGGGTGGGAAAGCAGCTGTACGCGCGCTCCTAAAGGCCTCGGCGGTGCTCTGGCATGGAGCGGTGCACGGGTGTCGGCGTCGAAGAAAAGGAGCGCAAGGCTAGGAACGGCGGCACGGGGGACGGTGGACGGGTGCTCCGGCGTGGGGCGGTGCATGGGTGTCAGCATCGAAGAAGAGGAGTGCGGGGCTAGGAACGGTGGCGCGGGGGGTGGTGAATGGGTGCTCTAGCGTGGGGCAGTGCACGGGCGTCGGCGTCGAAGAAGAGGAGCGCGGGGCTGGGAACGGTTGGCGCGGGGTTGAAATTTGGATAATTTCAACCCGCGCCGGGCTTTTATACCAGACCTCATTACTGCCGGTTCTAATTATAAACCGACAGTGATGTGGGTACATCACTGCCGGTTGTTAGTCTAAACCGATAGTGATGTAGAAATATCACTGCCGGTCCATTCTTTAAACCGGCAGTGATTGCCGTGTAGCAGTTACAGCATAAGTAAGTTATCTTTTCCACTTCTTTCGAATACCTCCTACTGGCTCAACGGTTAAGACCCCACAACTTACCCGTGTTCGAATCCTGGGCGGTCCAATTTTTTTGGTTTAATTTTATAATTTATTAAGCGGTCTAAAGATCAAAAATAAAATAAATAAATAAACCTTGGCTCACATCCTATACTAGCGCAACGGTTAACTCTCTGAACTTTGCAGCTCGAGACCCGAGCTCAAACCCGAGGGCTGGCATAATTTTTTTTTAATTTTTTATATATCACTACCGGTTTTCAAAATAAATCGACAATGATAACCATCACTGTCGGTTTCTTCTCATCACTGTCGGTTTTTTGAAACCGACAGTGATGTTTATATATATTAAAAAAATTCTTTTATATACTAAATAAATAGAAGTATATGTATTCCTACGTCGAAATGGCTTGAATTTTTTTTGGCAGGCTTGTACACCCAAATTAAGATCCCAGACGGGATCTTAGGTTTTTCTAATCATTTTTTTATTTATTATATTTTTCTGTGTGCTGAATGAGACAAAAGAGGGTGAATTTCATCTTGGACCCAATAGATTTTTTCATCCGCCTCCACAAAATTCTTATCCCTAGGGCACATTAGAGACTATGTAAAATTTTGGCACCATTCCAGATCTTTTCGTGGGTAGACTCAGTTCAACCTATAATTAATAGGTGTCGTCGCGTGGAAATTCAATTAAACCTCATAAAGTAGCAAACCATCTCCGAAAAATCCCAAACTTGGTGTTTCCTTCACACGTGGCACGTGCAAGCTTGAGAATAATTTTGAGACCAATACGACATCGGAATGCCTATGAACCACAGAAATCTTGATAACCTTTGTGCATAGTCATGGTTCGATGAAAAGGCAAATGTACCTCTGTGAAGCATGTATACTCCGCCTATGTCGAAATGGCTTGAAATTTTTTGGTAAGCATGTACACCCAAATTAAGACCCCACACAGGATCTGAGGTTTTTCTGATCATTTTTTATTTATTATATTTTTCTCTGTGCCAAATGAGACAAAAGAGGGTGAATTTTATCTTGGACCCAATAGATTGTTTCATCGACCTCCACAAAATTCTTATCCCTAGGGCACATTAGAGCCTGTGTAAAGGTTTGGCACCATTTCAGATCTTTTCATGGGTAGACTCAGTTCAACCTATAATTAATAGGTGTCATCGCGCGAAAATTCAATTAAACCTCAGAAAGTAGCAAACCATCTCCGAAAAATCCCAAACTTGGTGTTTCCTTCACACGTGGCACATGCAAGCCTGAGAATAATTTTGAGACTAATACGACACCGAAATGTATATTTCTAGTTGTCCAACAAATGTTACACGAATTACATGCATGACAATAATTAAACACACAAAGCCATACATATTAAAATTAGAACCCAATTAAACTACGACCTTAAAAACCTAGCTAAATAAACATTAATTACTATCAGAATCACTGTCGGGATTGATCGGGCCACGCACACTAACATGCCTCTATAGCCATATATGGTAATTGATGTCACATATTATGTATCCGCTTGTATCGATGAAGTCCAATGCCCGTATGAGTGCACTCTCCTGTGCCTCACAATACCGAAAGAATGGTCGGCCATAGATGTAACCTACTGAATGACCACTACCCCTGTTAGTAATCCTTATGTTGTACTGACGTCCTTCTATAGTGAGCTGGCCGATGTTTTCATTGCAGAAGTCCCAATCACACCCGAGTTGCTCCGTAGCTTGGTCTAGAACGGCCCACAAGCCACATACAGCATAGGTAAGGTCCTGTAGCGCAATCTGCATGTGGAGAAAAAGAAAAAAATTAGAGAATGTTATTACAATAATAAACAACAAATAACCATGACTCAGGTATAAGTGACCAGTTTACCACATCCGCGTGGTTGTAGCTCGCAAACCATTCGCTTGCTTGCGTTATGAGGATATCACCAGCATTCAAAGCAAGTGCCTTGAAGTGTGAGAAATCAGACACATCATAGCAAATACGTCGAAGTGCCTCTAAATAGATGCGCATGACACTTAATTGGGCGCTTATCACGTCCAGGGCTCTGTATTTCCCGTCCCGGGGATATGGTTCGATGATTTGAACCCCTCACAGGGATGAAAAAAACTGAGTTCACACGTCCATAGCCGACCACTTGCATTAGATGCCGATGTTCTCGATGATGTCCGAGATAAAGAACCAGCTAAGTGCTATTCGTAGCCAATCTATTAGGGATATAGTCTGCGACATATATGCATGCAACAATGATATTAAACTAATTACACTTATTTGTTAGCATCAAAAATAAAAGATATTGGAAAATATTTCATACAATAGCTAGAAAAGGGAACCATGGAATGGCCACATTAGGAGCGAATGGCTCATCGCCAGGGTGGAAACCTGGTTCTTGTGGTGGGAGAGGTCCGTTGTTCATACCGCCTGATCGATAAAATGCAAAAAAATATGAACATAAAATATATGCACAAAAAATCTTCTAAGTAAAATGTGGCAACATAATTAAATATAGATCGAATGCAAGAAATAAGAAAATATATAAATGTAGAATGCAAAGAAACATGAATATAAATATAGATCAAATGAATATAGATAGAATATTAGAGAAGACAACATATCAATACCATTGAAAAATGCAGGAGCCATGACCAAATCATGTAGAGAGAGAGTGGATGTCTTGAGAAGTGAGAGTGAAATGTGAGAAATGAGACTGAGAGAGTTCGTGGGTGGGTGGGATCGATGTATGTGGCCAGCAGTTTGTTTTATATAGGGGGGCATAGACATCATTGTCGGTTTTTAAATAGAACCGACAGTGAAGGTGGCCTCATGTGTGCACCATTTTGGAGGACTATGATGTATAACGATATCGGTGGTTTGTTATGAGAGGAAAATATTGTATCATGGCTGATAAGGCCTAGCTGAAACCAACATGCATGGAGAGGCTAGCTCCTGGCCGAGGGCCATTTTATAGGGCTAGCAGTCGTGGTACATTTTTATTTCTGAACTAAAGTTGTCGGGGTAGGTGGGAGTAGTGTTCCAACTGTTGTGGTCATGGGAGCACTATTGGCATGTGAGGAGCATCTACACATCACTGTCGGTTTTAGTTTAAAAACCGACAGTGAATTGGGTCTTCTGTGTCGGTTTGAGCAACCGACTGTGATAGAAGCTATCACTGTCGGTTTTAAAACCAAAACCGGCAGTGAAGGGCCTGCACCATCTTTAGTAAAAAAATATAAAAAACACTTATCGGTTTGGAGCCTGCCATCGCAGCCTTTTTGTAAAAAAATATAAAAAAGTTTGGCCCGCCTGAGATTCGAGCGCAGGTCGCGGGGTCGAGAGTGCGCGGCCTTAACCGCAGAGTTAGGATAGGGAGTTCGGTTAGAATGGTTTTATTTTTTTCTCTTTTATCCATTGTAGTGACTACTAAATAAAAAATGCAAAATACAAAAAAGTTTGGCCCGCCTGGGATTCGAGCGTGGGTCTCAGGTACAGAGTGGCGTGGCCTTAACCGCTGAGCTAGGATAAGGAGTTCGGCTATTTGCTTTTTCGTTATTATTTATTAATAGAATAATGCAGTTAGTTTATATTCTAAAATAACACAAAATTTATGTCTTGATTGTTAATTCTATAATAATTAATTAATGGTCTATAATTATCAAATAATAGTGTTGTGAACATCATCTTAATATTTGATTACATAGTCAATAATTAAATTGTAGAAATGCACACAAAATATAAATTAAATATTCAGTACGAATTACTGATACAACGTCTGCATAATGATTACATAGTTAACAATAATCTAACTATCTTTAGGTGCATCAACAATGAGGGCCTCATTATGATCAATTCATACGTAAGCAGGTTCGTCACCCTCTTGAAGGATAGGTAGGGGTACGTTCGCCCCTAATAGAGGCATTTCCTGATAGCCCCTATAGTCTTCTTCGTCTATCACTCCATCGACACCGACAATCTTCCTTTTCCCTTGTAGGACTACTTTTAGCCTTCCTTTTGTCTTGTTGTCCCTTGCATAGAAGACATGCATAACATCTCTTGCAAGGACAAAGGGGTCGTCTCTGTATGCGGTCTTAGTGAGATTAACGGTAGTGAACCCTTCGCTGTTTGTGTTGATTTCCTCGAGCCAGACCCACTGGCAGCGAAAAAGAGCTGCCTTCAACGGACCATGGGCTAGCTCCCATATCTCCTCTATGAAACCATAGTATGTCGCCTGCACGTTGCCATTTTCATCGTGAGCATCAAAACGAACACCACAATTTTGGTATGTGCTCTTTCCATCTTGTTTTTTTGTGTAAAATGTGAATCCATTGATCTCATACCCTTGGTACTTAAGGTATATACTCAAAGGTCCCTTGGCTAAGGCATCCAATTGATTACCCAACTTTATTCCAAGCAAGCGATGTCGCAACCAGCTGACAAATTCCTCCTTATGTTTTTTATCCAGCCAAGCCTGTGACCTGCTTGGATACAGAGTTTGCAGCGATTGCCTATGCTCATCAATGTATGGCATCACACCCTCGGCTTGCTGGAGAACATCAAACTATGCCTGTCTAAAAGAAACAGGGTCGTCTACTGTAACAGATTTCTCCCCGATCATTCCTTTGCCACGTAGTCTTCCCTCGTGACGAGATTCTAGAACTCCGACCCTTTTGATGTCTAGATAATATGTGTAGAACTCAATGGCCTCCTTCGTTGACCATCCTTCAACCATGCCCCCTTCTGGCCTGAATCTGTTCCTAACATACCTCCTGAAAACTTTCATCAATCTTTTAATAGGGAACATCTGATGTAGGTACATTGGGCCAAGGGCTCTAATTTGGTCAACAAGATGAATGAGCAGATGCAATGAGATATCAAAGTAAGTTGACGGGAAATGCATCTCAAGCCTAACGAGAGTTTTGGCTATGTCCCGCTGCAGCTGCTCTAGCGTGGACACATCAATGACCTTTTTTGAGATCGCGTTGAAGAACGAGCAAAGCTTTATGATTGGGGCGCAGACCTTTAGGGGGAGGATACCACGTAGGGGAACAGGGAGCAGCTGAGTCATAATGACATGACAGTCATGGGCCTTCATAGGACCATAGTTAAACTTGAGTTCTCTCATGTTCACTAGCCTCTTCGGGTTCACACAGTAGCCCATCGGGACTTTGAGTTCATTGAAGAAAGAAATAAGCGCATGTTTTTCTTCCTTCTTCAATGTCCATGATGCAACCAGAAGTTTGAACTGGCCATTCTCTAGCTCCACGGGATGCAGCTCCTTCCTGATTCCTAAGTGTTGCATGTCTAGGCGTGTGGCTAGTCTATCCTTCGATGTCCCCCCGGTGTCCGCCAAGGTGTTAAGAGTGTTAGCGCACACGTTTTTAGTGATGTGCATGGAATCAAGACAGTGGCGTACACTTAGAAATGGCCAGTAAGGTAGTTTCCAGAAAACCGATTTTTTCTTCCAAACGCTCCCATCAGGCGCTGCTACTACATTGTCCCCCTTCCCAAGGACAACCTCTAGTTTGTTGAGTTCTCGAAGTATCATAGGCCCGTCTCGATATTTTGGAGCTAAGCATTTCTCAATAGTACCGTTGAAATCTTTTCTGTTCCTATGGTAAGGGTGATCCTTAGGTAGGAACCTACGGTGTCCCATATAAACTATCTTTGAGTTAATTGGCAGATTTACCGCATCGGTATCGTCCAAGCACTCGACACATCTAGTATAGCCTTTTGACTTCTCTCCGGACAACGAACCTCGACCTGGCAGGTCAGTGATTGTAGCGATAAGTACTCCCTTGATCGTGACATGTTCCTTTTTGTACTCATCCCAAACATCCGGCACACCCTTTTCAAACATCTCCACTAGTTCATCGATCACTGGTTCTAAAAACACATCGATGTCATTCCCAGGTTGTCTTGGCCCTTGGATCAGTAGTGACATCTGGATGTATGACCGCTTCATACAGACTCAAGGTGAAAGGTTGTATATACAGAGCGTCACTGGCCAGGTGCTATGATTGCTTCTAACCTGGTCGAAAGGATTCATCCCATCTGTGCTCAAAGCAAACCAAAGGTGCCTTACCTCTCCACCGGTGTCTTTATAGAACATAGTATTGACAGTCCTCCAGTCATGCCCATAGGTGGGGTGCCTCATCATTGTATCTTTCTTACGCTCTTCGCCATGCCAGCGCAACAGCTTGGCTGACTTTGCACTTGCAAACAGCCTATGCACCCGGGGAGCTATAGGGAAATACCAAACGACCTTTATGGGACCTCCTCTGGTCTTGGTACCCTCATCTGACGGCCCTTCCTTGTACTGTGGAGCTTCACACTTGGGGCACTTGTCCAAGTCTTTGTATTTTTCTCCACATTACAATATGCAATCATTGGAACACGTGTGGATTTTTTTAGCCTCGAGGCCGATGGGGTAGATCATTTGCTTGGCCAAGTATGTCTTTTATGGCAACTCGTTTTTTTCTAGGAGCATTTTTCTTATTATACCTAACAACTGATCGAAGCCTTTATCGCTCAATCCATTTGTCGATTTGAACTCTAACAGCATGATGTCGGCTTCCAGTTTGTTCATTGGACAATTCCTATACAATGGTGTGTTTGTCATCTTGTCTCATTTTCTCTAGCTTTCTGAGCTGTCTTTCACTAAGACATCTGGTCTCTACATTACGTAGCAGCTAAGAAATACCATTGTTATCCTCGGTGTCGTCAGCTAGCGTGTTCCTAAACACATTATTAATTGTGGCCATAGGTTCTGTGTTGACACCGGGTTCCTCATCAGCATCGTGGATGGCTACGTCAGGCATGTCCACATCATCATCGTTTCCCTACAGAACATTCACACCAACCTCGTCATGCATAGTCCATATCATATAGTTTGGCATGAACCCCCTGGTAATCAAGTGCGATCATATAGACTCAATTTGACGAAAGATTCTATGATTCTTGCAATCTTTGCATGGGCAGAAGACAGGGTTCGCATTCCCAGCATGAGCTTTGGCATCGGTGATAAACTGGCTGACGCCATGCATGTACCGCTTGTCTGTTCGGGACAGATGCATCCACTCTCGATCCATCTCTGCACAAAAAAATACTGAGACAGTAATTACAAAGAATTAATAAGAAATCGAGCTTCATGAACAACAATTGTAGCTCGAAAGTACCATTTTTGGAAAACATTATTGTACACTAATTATTGAAAAATTGAAATTGGTAGCCCCGGCCCTGTAAATTGAAAATCGTAGTAAAAACAATTATTGCACAATATTGAAGAACAACTATTCTACTCTACTTCTAAGAACCAATTATAGCATCACATACTAACAATGATGATCTTGACCACCATGGAATAATTACCTAGGAATTTAAATGTGTTCATAGACACCAACCTTTTGGATGATGGATTCACCACAATTTGAGCCTTGCACAAATGTTCAATTGGAAAAGTGCTATCTAGAATGGAGAAAGAACTAGAATGAGAATCAAGCAATGTAGCCATCAAAACAAAGCTAATTAAGCAACAAAATCAAAGGAGTGGATGTTTGTTACTAACCTTAAAGCAAAAAGATCAACCCATTCTTCAAAATCCAAGCACTAGCTTCATGGTGAAGAGCAGCCGCAACAATGGAGGGAAGGGTCCAAACGCGCGCCTCTGTTCTCGGGATGGAAGAGAGGAGGAAGGAGAGGACGGCTGCAGCCTTTTTGTGTTGTAGGCTTATCTCCGTCGGTTCTTGGCTAGAACCGTCAGTGATAGTGCCCAATCACTGTTGGCTCTTGGCTTAAACCGGTAGTGATGAGTGCCCGCCATAACACTGTCGGTTCAAGCCAAAAACCGGCAGTGATGTGGTCCTTCACTGCCGGTTTTAGCCCAGCACCAATCATTTTTTTATTTTCAAGCTCATAACCGGAAGTGAAGGTACATCACTGTCGGTTCTCACAAAGCCGGCAGTGATATGCAAATTTAGCATAGTGTGTTGACGGTGAGGATTTCTTTCTGAAGGGAATTAACCGATTGAGTAGTTTGTCGAGCCTTCAATAAAGTTTTTATAGCTGGCTCAACCATTCCACTCCTTTGGAAGAGAGGGTTCGGGGGAGAAATCTTTTAACTGAGCTATTTTGGATAATTTTATCTGAAAATACAAATTTGAAAAAATGACAATTTTTTCAATCCACTTCGCCCTTCTACTACAACAGGAGGGCAGGGCAACGACGGGGAAGGAGAGCACAACGATGAGGAAGAAAACAAGGGATGCCAACACGGTGCGTAAGCAACGGGGGAGAGAGAGAGAGGATGTGGAGAAGGAGGGCGCAAGAACAAAGATGGATCTGACCTATGAACCTCACGCGTGATGGATCGATGTCAATACAAGATTAGCATAACATGTCAGTATAGAGAGCAGTTGAGGATAAGATGTCAGTATGGAGAGCGGTTTAGGATGTGTTTGGAATAAGATGATACATTGGAACTCTGTTTTGGGACCGCGAAAATGATATTTTTTGAGTTTAGACCTAGCTAGATGACGCTTAGAATCAAGTTCAGAGACATAAAAATAGCATGTTCTGAGTCCCTAGGAGATCGAGACCGAGATGACACTCATAGTTCAGGAGCGCTCCTGCCTTTCCCACTCTAAGAATTGATTAACCCCCCGGCGGTAAAAGTTACTAAATCTGACAGTCCCCCGGACCACACATTTTATTACACGTAGATACCCTACTAATTGGACGAGATCGTGCGCCAAGATCTTCTGCGAGTCTCTGTGAGAGTAGGTCGGGTACGAACCTGTGCCTATAGCACCTAGCGAGATCGATCAGATGCAGCGCTGCGGCCAATCACAGCGAGTACTGCCATTACGTTACGTTACGCCTCATCATTAGCCCCAGGAATATTTCGTTTTTTTGGACCCATATGATGCATATGGACCCCGGTGCCTGCAGCAGGTGCTTCTGCGTAGTACATACTGATACACATACGTACAGCAGTGTGCCGTACATACGGCGCAGTACCTCGATTTTGCAGATGTGCTAATAATCGTGCATTATCACGTGCAAATCACTCTGGAGATCTTGAGTACTCGTGGTAATAGCGCACGTACGTTTTCTCGATCCGACGCGTAATGATCGAAAGTTCTAAACCAAATCAAGCTGCTGTGCTCGCCGCATGCAAAGTATGCCGCGATCAATGCGCACTCCTAATTGCCCGGTTGATACGTAGTACTGATTATGTAATATTACCAGCATTATTGGAGGAACAGTTGATTTTGTAGTATTTCTCGTACTTGTGAACTTCTGTAAGTATGCACATGCTCTATATGGATCTGTAAAAAAAAAATGGTGCTAATTGCAATAGTAGATAGTGAAAGAAAACAAAGCGATGGTTGATTGACGACACTGGCACAAGGCCACAAGCTAATTAAAATACGGTCTTGAAACATATCATTATTCAAAATATAAATTTTGCAAAGGCAATGACAAACTAAATTAAAATTTAGTATGGGTCCGAGCTGCCAGTTGACTGATTTGACTCAGGGGATGTTGCCTTATTCACCGCCACCACAAGAGTACGGTCAGGGGCAAAGCCAGGATTAATCGTTGCCGGGGTCAGCACAAACCCATAGTGTTAACATTAAGGTTGCGATAATACAATACCATACATAATATCAACAAATGTAAAATAGCATTATAGCAAAATAATCCCAATCATCGATTGGAATTGTGGCTAGAAAGTATGATTTGTATTTGATGCGGTGCCATCTCTTCTTGCTCTTGAAATATCTCCATCATTTTTAGTTATTATTGGGTGGGGGTAATTTTCTTTTCAAGAATTGTTCCAAATGTGCATCTTGATAGAATGTATAATGAAAAGGCACGTTCCTTTGCTACAACACAAATAATAGAATCCTATATCTCTGAATTAAGATTTTAGAACTTTAGATTATATACCTGAAAGATAAAAGAAAACCCAATTACCCAAAAATCTTACAATTTAGACTTGATAAATCAATAAAGTGCAGACAAGAGACATCAATGTGATAAATCAAGAAAATAGATCATTATAGTTATCAATTGTAGAATCAAGTTATTTGATGTACCTCCTCCAGGTGCTTGAGAGTAAGGATCAGAGAGCATATCGCGGTATCACTGGCATCAACCGGGTGCTGACCCTGGCGAGTCGCGACCTGTCGATCGTCGCGGCCACCAGATGTAGGTGGATTTGAGATGGGAAAGGGTGAGTTACCATCGGAGACTCGGAGGCGACGTTTTGACTTTTGGGTTGATGCCTGTAGACTCGGATGTAGGGTTCATGAAGTGGTAAATAGGCCTTCAGTGTGGACTTATTAGCCTGCACGTGCAAGCTCCTTGTATAATTGTTGCATGTGCGTGTAGACTTGGTCAATGGGCCGGACGGAGCTACCACGCTGGACTAGCAGGCTGCCGGGGTCGTAGTTTTTTTTACTAGGGTCTACGGTGGTGAAAATTTACTACATACAAGAAGCTGGCTGGAAACCGTCGGTGTCGGCCGACCCCAATGGATGAACGTAGCTTCGCCACTGAGTACGGTTCATAATGGACGCAAGGCATCTTTCTGGTGCTCGAGCTGGATCGACGTACATGCTCCAACAATGTTATGCTCACTTCTCTTTGGCCACAGCAGATGAAAGAATTCAATTCTAGGGGGGGGGGGTTGTTGGATCGGCGATATTGCCTATGACCTAACCCCGGAGGTATTGGGTGAATATTTCAGGGCCTGTTTGGAACGCAGGAATCAAAAACTCGAGAATAGGAAAAAAACACAGGAATAGAGTGAGTGTGTAGTGGTAAAACAGAGGAAAGGAAAAATGCGGGAAATAACTAGAAGGGGTGTTTGAAACGCAGGAATCCATAACACAGGAAAAGCGCAGGAAGTAACATGTTAATTGCTTCTTCTCTGTCTGTGCCTCGGGCATACACGAAAACCAGAGCTCACGGTGGATGTTTTATTTCCTCCGTTTTGTGAAGGAGAGCTTTCCTTTCCTTTGGAACACAGGGACTCATTCCTCCATTCCAAACAGCAATTCTCTAAACCTTTCCTCTGGATTCAATTCCTCTACTTTTCCTTTGGTTTTCCTCCGTTCCAAACGGCCCCTCAAGCTTTGGAGAGCAATATAGGCGGTTCAGTTAGACTTGGATGACATAAGGAAAGACTATATAGTCTAGATCCTAGAGAGTACAGGAGAATACACAATCAGGTCAGCATACAACATCCAATTCGAAGGCCAAATTCTTTACAACTTCCCAAAACTAGTACGGAAAGTGTGGGTGCCTCCAAAATGCTTTTTTTTTTCCTTTGGTTGCTCCTCTAGGACAGATTATGGAGCGAATGAGAATAACTATTTTTGTGCTCTAACTATTTTTGTGCTCTGAGCGAAAGAAACCTAGAGACCACCTAGCACCTATTTTTTTAGTGCCCCTACTCCCGTAGGGTCTGGGTATTTGTCGCACATTGGAGTGATTGTTAGACCTGAACCTGTCTCAGTGGAAGGAGGAAACTGACCTTGAAGCCTGGTTCTCCCAGGTGCATTGGGAAGCAGAGGAAGAACACGATTATGTTCAGGGATTGCAGGAAAGCAGAGCATGTGCTCCGTTCTCGGAAATAAAATATATGTGCCACTATTGGTCACAAGCTGGAGGGAAGATCTTGTCACGACATGGGCCTTATGCTGAGCATTGTGTCTGGGGTACACTAGCTAATGGGCCCATAAGCCGGCATGTATGCCGTAGGGGTGTAACTATTGGGCCTGGGCCATTATCGTGTTTTACTCTAGGTTAAGAACTCGATGTGTGGGTGGTTGGGCGGTCAGCGAATGAACTAAACAAAACTCCTATTCCTCTTCTTTCCGTTGCCTTCCTATTGCCGAGACGGCACCGCCGGGCACGCTCGCCGCGTGTGTACACCGGCATCTCTATCCATTCTATCGGTATCGTAACATTTGGTATCGGAGCCTACTCGATCTGTTGTCTTGCTTGGGTTCATAAAATTCCATGGAGCTGATTCCTGCGGTTGAATCCAGTAGAGCTCGCGATTGATCTCGATTCAAATCCTTCCCCAATCTACCGTACCAACCCAATTTCACATCCTGTCGACCCGTTTCTCCATCGCGTAGGTCGGTTCGCCGCCACCACCACTGCCACCACCAGTTCTACCACCACCGCCAGCACCATCTCCACCGCCACCACCACCACCGCCGCCCAAGCGCTCACGGGCGCGCAAGCCAAAACCCCCAACCCAAACTTCCCGCGTGGCCACCGCTGAAGAGAAATTGGATGCGCTCGCGGGGCAAATGAAATACATGCTCCTCCTCATGGAGACCTTCAATCGATGGTGTCCCGAGGTGGATCACTTCGCCACTGAGCTCAGTAAGGATGTCAAGGACCTTACGAAGCGCGTTGAGGTGTTGGAAGCAAAAACCAATTCTGCTCCGTCTTCGGCCCCGATGCGCGAGGAAGAGGGGCGGACCAAGGGCACGGTGCTGCAACATCTCCACAGGGGTCTGATGTGGGAGCCTTGGTTTTCCAGCAACCCCTGGCCAATGGTCAATACACTAGTTCCACTCTCCACATCCCTCCTAAGACCGGTGATATATGTCACACTACTATCATGCTCATCCACATCATACCTATCGTTTGCCCAAAGTTAATTTCCCTAAGTTTGATGGTTCCCATCCTAAGGTGTGGAAGGAGAAGTGCGAAAAGTATTTCAACATGTATCATGATCCAGTTCATCTGTGGACTGAATTTTCCACCATACACTTTAAGGGTCCTGCTGCTTTATGGTTACAAACGTATGAGGCTCAGCACCGTGTTGATAGTTGGGTAGAACTCTGTGTTGCTGTAGAAAGTAAATTTGGCAAGGACCTTTACCACACGTCTATGCATGAGTTACTCCACATTAGGAAAACTTCTGATGTGCAAGAATACTATGATAGGTTTCAGGTTGTCATGCAGCAAGTGCTTGTTCATAATAGTTCCTTGGATGATGTTTTCTTTGTTAGCAAGTTCTTACACAAGCCTAGGACTGTTGATGTGGTGTTATCATTGGGACTATTGCAGGCTGACATTCTGGAGGCTCAAGGCAAATCTTACAGCCACCGGTCCAATAGGGATTTCAACAAGTACCCAATGAAGCATGCTCCCAATCCTCAACCAGGTGTTCTTGGTACTCCTGCAATTGAAGATAACAAGCCCAAATGGGAAGAAAAGCTGGCTACATTATGGGCTCAGCGCCGTGCTCATGGTCTTTGTATGAAGTGTGGAGAAAAATGGGGCCACAATCATAAGTGTCCAGAGAAGATCTCGTTGCAAGTATTGGAGGAATTCATGGAAATTCTGCTCGAAGATCCACCTTTAGATCACTCCTTTGATGTTTCCAGCGACAATGAGCAAGTGTTTGCGTTATCTCAGTGTGCCGCTGTGGAGGTCCAAGGCAAAAAGACTATCAAGATCAATGGGCTTGTCAACAATCAAGAAATTCTCATCCTCATGATTCAGGGAGCTCAAGTACATTCATCAGTGAGAGCATTGCAGCTGCCTTGAAGTTACTATCAGTTCAGCCCCACCAATACAAGTGACGGTGGCCAATGGTGAAAAGCTATGAAGCAACAAATAGGTGCTCAATTTTACATGGTGGACCCAAGGACATACATTCTCCCCTGATGCTCGTGTCTTGCTAATGCCTTATTAGGATTTGGTCTTAGGTATGGACTGGTTAGAAAAGTACAGCCCCATGTGGATGCACTGGAAAAGGAAATAGCTGAGGTTTTATTATTAGGGCAGAAGAATTAGCTTAAAGGGGGTCAAAGATACTTTATCCAGCTATCCCAAAGTGAATGTACGAAAGTTAAAAGGCCTTATAAGGAAAGGGGGTATTGCTCAGTTGATTCACATATGTCCGGTGACACCACCTTCGACTCCAGACAACATTCCTGCACCAATACAGCAGTCAGTGGACAGTTAGGCTCATCTTTTCAAGGACCCAGACTCTTTGCCTCCATCTAGGGAGTTTGATCACCAGATCCCTCTGTTACCCGATGTGAAGCCTGTCAATATCAAGCCTTACAGGTTCTCACCGACATAGAAAGATGAGATTGAGTGTTAGATCAAAGAAATGCACTCCAATGGCATCATTAGGCCAAGCCAAAGTCCTTTTGCATCCCTAGTGATCTTGGTCAAAAAGAAGGACGACAGTTGGCACTTTTGTGTTGATTACCGACAACTCAACATCACTGTAAAAATCAAGTACCCATTACTGGTTGTCGATGAGCTTCTGGATGAGTTGAATGGAGTAGCTTGGTTCACCAAGTTAGACTTGCGATCAGGTTATCATCAAATTCGGTTGGTTCCTAAAGATGAAGCAAAAACAACCTTCTATACTCACAGTGGGCATTGGGAATTCAGAGTAATGCAATTTGGGCTGACAAATGCCCTGACTATCTTTCAAGCCTTGATGAACACTATCTATCGGTGTTTTGAGTAAACACCAACGAGTAAATTTGTAATATTACACCAATGCCTACATCCAGTTCGTTGCTACTGCTCGTGTTACTATCACTAAAAGTTCAGAGTAGGGGTTACAAAGTAGCGAGAGAGGGATATGTCCCAAGTCTCTGGTGGAAAGAACGAATGGGTACTGAGAGTTTGGTCGCTGCTCAGCTATGTGTTTGAGGTTTGACGCTAGTGCTCTTGGTTTGCTGCGATGCGGTGAACTGATGCCCCTTAGTGGGGCACCCTGCTTTCCCTTTTATAGGCCAAGGGAAAGCAGGGGTTACAGCCCAAGGGGAAGAGGGAAAATGAAAAGAGAAATAAGGCTCCTGGGGGTGTGCTGTCCTCCTCTTCACATGGGTCCCACTGACCCTATAGATCATGGTGGCAGCGATGTCGCACCGGGGTCCTATTGGCTGCTACAGCATACGTGCGGGCGTCGTGCGCCGTTCTTATCTTCCCTCCCATCTGAGTGATGAAATGGTCAAAGGGCCCCCTGATAGAGGCCATATAGGGAGCTGGCGGTATAGTGGCAGTCAACTGACGTTGGTTGACTGACGTTGGACGGTGGTCAGGCAGGGAATTGGAAGCACAGTGCTGGCCTATTAACGCAATGGGTGACGTGAGTCTCCTAGCATGGCTCGATGCGGCCGCTAGTCGCATTAGTATGCGCCCGAGATGTGCTCTCGGGCGTGCGCCTCCATGTCGTAGTGGTTGAAATAGTTCGGGTCCTACCCTAGGACCACTGCTTTTGTCTAGTAGCAAATCTGACCCTAGGGAACGGGTGAGGCAGAAATCTCACCCTAGGAGATGGGCAAGACAAAATCCGACCCTTAGGGGTCGGACGAGGAAGAGCCCTCCCCGTGGGACTAGACGAGTCGGAGCCCATGCCTTGGGGTCGGACGAGGCGGAAACCTCGTCCTCAGAGTCGGACAATGCAGAAACCTTGTCCTTAGAGTTGGATGAGGCATGGCCCGGCCCCTAGGGGTCAGACGAGGCGGTAACCTCATCCTCGAAGTCGGACAAGGCGTGGCCCGACCCCTGGGGGTCGGATGAGGCCATAGTTGCGTCTTTAATCATCGGATGAGCCGACGTGATGCTCGTTAATCCTTTGGCTCGGATACTTGGATATAGATATCCAACAGTAGCCCCTGAGCCTTTGGAGGAGTGAAACACTCCTGGAAAGGCTTTTTGCGATCTGTCATTTGAGGGCACACGGGAGTACTGTTCGTTACTGTCGCTTTGCAGTCCGTCCATGGTTTCCACAACTGGAGGTGACTCATCATTTGCCTGCGACCGCATGTTCGATCTCTTTGCGATGCCAAGCCCCCGAGCCCCCATGCGTAACAGGGGTCCGGTCGGGTGGTTGGTTCGTCTTGTGATCATTGTCCCTCATGCGTCCATTCGCTAGAACGGAGAGGATGAGCCGTGCCATGCTTTCCTCCATGAACAGAGCATGGTTCTTGGTGAGTTATTAACAGGTTTATTCGAGTGGAGCCCCGGCATCCCCTTCGTGGGGGCTCAGTTCGAGATCAGCTAGTGATTGACTCTAGATTCTTGGTGACCGGTCCATATAGTGCTCGGATCCGTTCGACCGGTCCGAGCGCTGGAAGCCTTTCTTCGGGGAAAAACCATGGACCTTGCATTATCCAAGACTCAAAATGAGGGTCGGGAAGCCCATGGCGCTTCGTGCGCCTTAGGTATTGGCTGCTAGCAGGCCCATCCTTAACCTTCCCTCACTCTAGGGTGCCCTGGAGCAGCTGTGAACCCACTTGTGGGCCAGCCTTCAAACTCCTGGGTGTTAATGGGCCATGGGAGCGTTTTTAGCTCCGTATCCCACTTACCTGCGGTGGCCTATAGCCTTTGAAGTCGAACCGTCGCTCGGCAGATCTTTCATGGGAAAGATTTGGATAGGCATGTGCTCGTCTCTCGAGGCGGTGATGCAACTGATGCAACATGGATCAGTGAGGGTAGGACCCCTAAAGAAAATGGATCTGGTGAGGCATGGGGCACATTAATTTAGGCAGATGGTTCACCCCTCACCTGTTCTGCCCTTACCTTTTAAATGAAACTGTTTCTCCCTAGCCACCGTACCCGTAGCTGCATCCTTGCCCCTCCAGTCTTTCTACCTTTTGCTCTTGAGTTTCAGCCTTCATTCCCCTATTTCTGCTCCACCACTGGCGAAGTTCTCGCTCTCTAGCCCTATGCCACTGCCGGATCTTCTGTATTGCCATCCCTGCTTCTTGATGGAGTCGTGGCCTCGCTCCGATGTTCTCCATGCGCGCATGAAGGGTCTAGTTAAGAAGGGCCTTCTCCATGCAAGGACCATGACGATGGAGTGGATCGTACCTGGTGGCGAGGATGAGTCATCAGTGCTTGATGGCTATGTCGTCTCCTTCGTCCCCTTCCATGAGCATGGGTTAGCGACTCCTCCCCACCGATTCCTCCAAGGGCTGCTGCGCTACTATGGGATTGAGTTGCAGCATCTGAATCCCAATGAGATTCAACACATCTTGGCCTTCGTCATGCTATGCGAGGGGTATCTAGGGATCGAGCCCCACTTTAAGCTATGGAAGTATTTTTTTTGCCATCGAGCTGTAGGAGAGAAAGAAGCCAGACCTGGCGATGCCGATGGGATGTGCGAGCATCTGTCTTCGAGGTAGTCGGTTGTCAGAGTACATGTCCATCCCATTGTTGAAGTCTAATAAGGGATGGCATAAGCTCGGGTTCTATCTAAGGAACGATGCCGCCGCCCCCCTACCGATCTTCATCGGCCGCCTGATCGAGGAAGCGTCGGACGTGTCAAGCTACGGGCCCATCGGGAATGAGCAGAAGAGGCTTGGCGACCTTCTCAAAGCCATTGTGATCCTAAAGGGCCATGGTCTTCGTCGGACCAGCGTCGTCGGAGCGTACAACGTCAGGAGGCTAGCACCGCTGATGGCGCGTACTCTTCCGATGTGGAAGATGACACCGGATTCCGCACCTGAAGGGACGGTGATGGTTGCCGGTGAGGCCCTAAGTGTCGGCAATATGGCACAATGCATCATGGAGGCGATGGAGTGCTCGGCGGATCCATCGGTGGATCTCGCCCTGGTGTACCCGGTCCTAGGGCATCCCGCGATGTGGCTGGACATGGGTTTTGTCGAACTGGTAAGCCTTATTCGAGTTTCTTTCCTTGGCTGACCCTCCTCTGTTCTCAGATTCTAAGCGCCAGGATTTGTAGCTTGGCCTCTTTGCCCATGTGTCTGACCTACCACTACCGAAGGATGTGGCCAGGAGGGCGACGAACCGTGCCATGCTGAGGCGGCGAAGGTGAAGAAGGAGCGGAGGAAGGCGAAGAAAGAGCAAGCGAGGCTAGAACATGGAAAGTGTCGGCAAGGCTCAGAGGAGAGCGATGACAATGAAGAGGAGGAAGAGGAGGAGGATGAGTCCAACCCCGACATCCCGTGGGGCATGCTTGCACGTGAGGATGAGTAGGCCAACGTGGGGTTGGCCAACCTGACCCCAATTTCGTAGCATACCCCGGTGCAAACCAAAGAGGATGCGCCTCCAAGATCGCCGGTGGAGGACGTGCCCCTGAGGTTGGTAGAGCAAGTCTGCCCCACTCTGACCGAGCCCACTAGGTTGACCTTGATTCCGCAGCAAGCCCCAACGCAAACCAAAGAGGATGCGCCTCCAAGATCGGCGTGGGAGGACGCACCCTCGAGGTCGGAGGAGCAAGTCCACCCCGCTCCAACCGACCCCACCGGGGGATCAAAGCGGCTAATTAGCAATGTGGCAGGGTCGGGGTCGAGCGACCAACCCCCAAAATGTTCTCGGATTATGGCATCGAGGTGAGTTAAAGACTTCTTCACCCTTTCATTGTGTTCTTGGATTTCGTCGAGTGACGTTGGTGCTTTCTGCAGGACCAGCCCCAGCAATGGCCTGACGTTGGTACTGTAGAAGATCCTAGCATGTCGGCCAATCCCCTAGGAGCCAATTGGTGTGGTGCTGGGGGCGCGCCATGATAGCACCGAGGTGGACACGGCGCCACCTAAGGAAGCAGGGGAGGCAGAGGTGGCGCTTGTGCAATCGGCGCCCGCGACGGTCGACGAGCATGAGGTGGGGTAGATGAGAGGAGGTGCGATCGAGGCATCCCCTATAGATGCAGTGATAGCTTGGACTTTGGAGCCTAAGCTGGCAGCCTCCTCTGCCAATGGGGGGTCCACTCCCGAGGGAGCACCGGTGATGGAGGAGATATCGTCAGCTCCGGTTAGGCCAATGCCAACGGTTGCGACTATAGACCCCTCGGTTGGGGCTAGGCCCTCCTAGTCCCATATCTGACCAAGCGACGATCCAATCGCATGGGGAAGAAATTGGCTCCGTTGGGCCAGGCGGTTGGACCTAAGTGACTCGGTGTTCACCCTCGATGACTTGGCAGAGGTGAAGGACTAGACGAGCACGCGCTCGAGACTTGAGTCCGTGGTCCGTTCTCTGACCGATGCGTTGGGGCGTTGAAGGATGGCATCACCCCAGGCAGCCAGGTTTGTCATGTCTTCATGTTTTCTAATTTTGAGCCTTGTTTATATAATTCTAACCTGATTTTTTTGCAGTCCCTTCTAATGCGCAACCGGGAGAAGTCCCTATTCCTCCGTCGTGAGAGGGAGGTCTGGGGGCTTGCTGCCGAAGTGCCATGGATACAGGAGGAGGTGGCGAGCCTCTAGACCAAGGAATGGGAAGCCCGTGAACATGCCGATGAGGTTGAGGACAAGCTCAAGGTTGTGGTCACCAAGGCCAGGGAAGATGTCGCGGAGCTTGAACGACTCCGCCTAGCCCTTGACCTTGCCCATCAAGATGGTGTCGATGCTCGGCGCGCTCTCGAAAATGAGTAGAAGTTGAAGGAAGAAGCTGAGGGCCTAGCCACCGTCTTGGCCGGGGATGTTGGCGTGCTTCGAAAGGAGAAGATAGTCCTCGAGGAGCAAGTGAAAGGTAAGGCTCTAGTTACCTTTTTGCTTGATGTTTGCAGTTGGTTTTCTGATGCTTTTTGATGTTTGGCTTGGGCAGTCCTATAGGGGCAACTCTTTGAGGTGCGGGGTCAGCTCCAGTTAGAGAGCAACGACCACGACGCCTTGTGCATTGCTGTTGGGTTGGTCTTCGACGACCTCGAGGTTGCCTCGGCCGTGGGGACAAGCTCAATCACAGTCTAGGTTACCCAGATCCCAGATCGAGCTCGTGCACTCATAAGGGAGGCCCTATACACCGGTGTCCATCGCGCGTTCACCATTGCCCACTCCTACTACATCAACATCGACCTATCAGTGATCAGTGAGGGCTTCGCACCTGGCTACACTGACGCTAAGCTTGACGAAATTGAGAAGGAAGCGGCTTCCCCGGCGCAGGACCTGGCGGACAAGGTCAGAGAAGAAATCCTACCCAAAGATGTTTAGTTAGATAGCTGAGTCCGGCATCGGTCTTTTGTAAAGACTTTTATTATGGCCAAAAACGTTGTTTGGCCTTTATATATATAAAGTTCGTTGTGATCCAACACATGTTTTATGTTAAGGCATTAGAAACTTAAGTTGCGAGCGACTAAGTAATGATCACGCTGGTGAGAAACAATGCCGTAGCCATCAGGGCGTAGGCTTTTTGCATTCCCACCAGTTTTACTCATCGTTAGTTTTCAACAACTCTTATTTCTAGGTCTTGTCATAAAAAAGAAGGGTCAGACGGGAAAATGTTCCTAAGTAAATGTACTCCTATCAGCCCCCAAGTAAAACCTGACCCCAGGTAGTTGTCGGGGTTAGGTGTTACTGAAGACCGATCAGATCAGAAGCGAATCTGATAGAAGGTAACATTTTTTGGTTTTTGCAGAAACATTACTTAGTTTGACAAGCATTTTAGAAGCTTTGGAATGGGAAAACTAAGGGTAAAAGCAATGTAGCTGCTCGATGTTCCAAGCATTGGCAATGGCTTTGCCGTCATCAGTCTTGAGCTTGTAGGTGCTGGGTCGGAGTACTTCTACGATGATGTACGGTCCTTCCAACGGCGCCAAAAGCTTGTGGTGATTTTTGTTGCTCTGGATGTAGCAAAGGAATAAATCGCCTACGCCGAAGGCACGACCCCACACGCATCGGCTATGTGAAAGGTCCTAATGGCTAGAGGGGGGGTGAATAGCCTAATAAAATTTCTATAACAACACTTAACAAAGTAGTTAGACAATTATGAGGCGAAGCAAGTGTTGTGCTAGCCTACTCAAAAAGCAAGCCACCTACCACAATTCTAGGTTAGATAGTATCTATTCACACAATAGCTATGATGCTACTCTATGTTAGTGTGCTCTCAAAAGCTAACTAAAGAGCCACACCAACCAAGCAAGCAAGCTCTCACAACTAGGTATACTAAAGAGCTTGACAACTAGTTTGTGGTAATGTAATGAGAGTGATCAAGAAGGTTATACCGCCGTGTAGATGAAGGAACCAATCAATCATAATGATGAATAACAATGAAGACCAATCACCTCGGAATTAATGATGAACACAAAGATTTTTTACCGAGGTTCACTTGCTTGTCGGCAAGCTAGTCCTCATTGTGGCGATTCACTCACTTGGAGGTTCACGCGCTAATTGGCTTCACACGCTAAACCCTCAATAGGGTGCCGCACAACCAACACAAGATGAGGATCACACAAGCCACGAGCAATCCACTAGAGTACCTTTTGGCTCTCCGCCGGGGAAAGGTCAAGAACCCCTCACAATCACCACGATCGGAGCCGGAGACAAGCACCAACCTCCGCTCGATGATCTTTGCTGCTCCAAGCCGTCTAGGTGGTGGCAACCACCAAGAGTAACAAGCAAAATCCGTAGCGAAACACGAACACCAAGTGCCTCTAGATGCAAACACTCAAGCAATGCACTTGGATTCTCTCCCAATCTCACAAAGATGATGAATCAATGATGGAGATGAGTGGGAGGGCTTTGGCTAAGCTCACAAGGTTGCTATGTCAATGAAAATGGCCAAAGGTGTGAGCTTCAACCGGCCATGGGGCTTAAATAGACGCCCCCACAAAATAGAGCCGTTGTACCTCTTCACTGAGCACAACTCGGGCTGACCGGACGCTCCGATCATGTTGACCGAACGCTCGACCTCAGCGTCCGGTCGCCCAACGATAGCCACGTGTCCCGACTTCAACGGTCACTTGAGTTAATCGGACACTGCACACAATACTGACCAGATGATGAGCCACCAGCGTCCGGTCATTTCCAGTAAGGTTCCAGAAACACCTTTTGCCCACCGGACGCGTCCGGTCAGAAACCCTAGCTTCTATGTGCTGCCCGACAATAGGACCGGACTCATCTCGATAGCGTCCAGTCAGTCCATGACTTAGCGTCCGGTCGATTGACCGACACTAGCGTCTATGCTGCTACACTTGACCGGACGCACTGGTCCTTCTAAGACCAGCGTCCGGTCACTTAGTGACCAGCAAGACTAACTCCTTTTCACCTCTAACTTCTTCACCCTTGCTCAAATGTGCCAACCACCAACTGTATCACCTTGTGCACATGTGTTAGCATATTTTCACAAACATTTTCAAGGGTGTTAGTATTCCACTAGATCCTAAATGCATATGCAAGAGTTAGAGCATCTGGTGGCACTTTGATAACCGCATTTCGATACGAGTTTCACCCCTCTTAATAGTATGGCTATCAAACCTAAATGTGATCACACTCTCTAAGTGTCTTGATCACCAAAACAAAATAGCTCCTATGGTTTATACCTTTGCCTTGAGCTTTTTGTTTTTCTCTTTCTTCTTTCCAAGTCCAAGCACTTGATCATCGCCATGGCATCATCATCATGCTATGATCTCCATTTGCTTCATCACTTGGAATGTGCTACCTATCTCATGATCACTTGATAAACTAGGTTAGCACTTAGGGTTTCATCAATTCAACAAAACCAAACTAGAGCTTTCACTATGGTACCATCGTAGCGCCTACTGGTATTTGGCCAAACAGAGCAGGGCGATGTCATGTGCTTCGTCAAGCAGGTCCATGGCGTCTTCCAAAGATGCTTTGTTTCCTTGCTCGTTGTAGGCCTTGACCCTTGGTGCTCCATAGTCAAGGTCGGTCTGGGGGATGGCTTCAGAGCTGTAGACCATGAAAAATGGCATGCAACTGATTGTCCGACTTCTAGACGTCCTTAGGCTCTAGAGTACCGAGGGGAGCTCCGTGACCCACCGTCCGCCGACTTTGTTGAGTCGATTGAAGATCCTAGGCTGTTTGCGCGCTCGACCTACCTGTTTGTGTAGGGGTGCGCTATGGTAGCCTGATCAATGTGGATGTGGTGGTCATCGTAGAGCCGGAGGAATTTCTTCCCCGTGAACTATGTGTCGTTGTCGGTTATGATGGAGTTTGGAACCCCGAACCAGTGGATGATGTCCATGAAGAACAACATGGCCTACTCAGATTTGATCATGGTGATCGGCCAAGCCTCTATCTACTTTGTGAACTTGTCCACAGTGATAAGTAGGTGTGTAAAGCCCTCGGGTGCCCTCTTGAGGGGCCCTACCAGGTCGAGCCCCTAGACCGCAAACGACCACGTGATGGGGATTGTCTAGAGTGCTTGGGCCGGCAGGTGAGTATGCCGGACATAGTACTAGCATCCTTTGCAGGTTCGTACAACTTGCTTGGCATCAGCCACCACGGTTGGCTAGTAGAAACCTTGCCAAAATGCATTTTCGACCAAGGTTCTAGGTGTGGCATGATATCCGTAGACCCCTCCATGGATGTCTTCCTACAGGTCCTTCCCTTACTCGGTGGGGATGCAACGCTGTAGGATTTTGATGTGGCTGTGCTTGTATAGCTCCCCTTTGATGATGATGAAGGACTTGGCGCAACGCATGAGCCGTAGGGCCTCTGTCTTGTTGGTAGGGAGCACCTCATGGAGGAGGCAATCGAGATAAGGTGTTCTCTAGTCGGTCGGAGGGTCAGGATCTACCACTTGGTCTTTGATGACTTCCATGACCTCAGGGTCGGATGAAACTGAGGGTCGGTTAGCCCTCGAGCCCAGAACAGGTGGCTCGTTGCCAGTCTATTTTGGTTCCTCGTATCGGACCAAGGGCTTGTGCATGTCGCTAGCGAAGATGCCGGTAGGGACCGGCTCTCAGCTCGATGCCATCTTTGCTAATGTGTCGGCTACTTCATTGAGCTGCCTCGGGATATGGTCAAGCTTGAGGCCATCGAACTTGTCCTCTAGCTGTCGGACCTCATGACAATACACAGCCATCTTAGCGTTGTGGCAGCTTGACTCCTTCATGACCTGGTCGATGACTAGTTGCGAGTCACCTCAGACATCAAGCTGTTGGATGCCCAACTCAATGGCGATGCTCTAGCCATTGACGAGTGCCTTGTACATAGCCACATTATTTGAAACCAGGAAGTTCATGCGAACTGCGTACCTCATGCGCACCCCGAGGGGGGAATGAAAACTAGCCTAACCCTGGCACCCTTCTTCATCAGTGATCCATCAAAGTACATCATCCAGTACTCTTGATCACCGGCCACCGGTGGCATCTAGATCTCGGTCTATTCCGCCACTAAGTCGGCCAGTACCTGAGACTTGATGGCCGTTCAAGGGGCGTACATGACGCCCTGATTCATCAGCTCGAGCACCCATTTTGCGATTCTCCCCGTGGCCTTCTAGTTCTGGCTAACCTCACCGAGGGGGAAAGATGACACGACGGTCACCTAGTGTGAGTCGAAGTAGTGGCACAGCTTCCTCTTGGTGATTAGGATGGCGTATAGGTGCTTCTAGATCTAGGGGTAGCATGTCTTGGAGTCAGACAAGACTTCGCTAACGAAGTACACGGGGTGTTGTATCTTGAGGGTGTGTCCCTCTTCTCCCTGTTCTACAACCAAGGCAGCGCTGACCACCTGAGTCGTAACTGTGACGTAGAGTAGGAGCGACTCTCCCTCAGCCAGTGGGACCAGAATTGGGGCCTTTGTTAGGAGCACTTTGAGCTTGTCAAGCGCCTCCTGAGCCTCAGGCGTCCACGCAAATCGGTCAGTTTTCTCTAGGAGTCGATAAAGGGGGAGCCCCCGTTCGCTGAGGCATGAAATGAAGCAATTAAGTTCTACGAGGCACCTGGTAACCTTTTGAACTCCCTTCTGGTTCGGAATTGGGCCTATCTTTGTGATGGTTGAGATTTTTACCAGGTTGGCTTCGATGCTACGCTCGGAGACGATGAATCCAAGTAGCATGCCCCTTGGGACCCCAAAGACGCATTTCTTAGGGTTGAGCTTGATGCCGTTCTCTCAGAGCTTCCTAAAGGTCTACTCCAGGTTGGCCATGAGCTGGTTGGTCTACTTGGACTATACTATGATATCATCCACGTAAGCCTCAACGGTTCGCCTGATGAGGTCTCCAAAGCATTTGATCATGCAACGCTGGAACGTAGCCTAGATGTTCTTGAGTCTGAACGGCATCGTCACATAGCAGAATGATCCGAACGGGGTGATGAAAGAGGTCGTGAGCTAGTCAGACTCTTTCATCGTGATCTGATGGTACCTGAAGTACGTATCAAGGAAACATAGGGTTTCACACCTCGAGGTCGAGTCCACTACCTGATCTATGCGTGGCAAAGGAAATGAATCCTTTGGGCACGCCTTATTGAGGCTCATGAAGTCATCACACATTCTCCATTTCCTACTTTTCTTTTTTACTAGAACGGGATTAGACAACCACTCTGGGTGGTATACTTCCTTGATGAAACCGGCTACTAAGAGCTTAGCGATTTCCTCGTCGATGAACCTTCGCTTCTCCTCATTGAAGCGGCACATGCATTGTTTGATAGGCCTAGAACCTGATCGGATCTTCAAGGCATGCTCGGTGATTTTTCTCGGAATTCTCGACATATCCAAGGGTTTCCATGCAAAGATGTCTCGATTGGTGCATAGGAAGTCGATGAGCGTGCCTTCCTACTTGGGGGAGAGGGTGGTGCTGATGTGCACCATCTTGTTGGCGGAGTTGTTAGGGTCGACGAGGATCCCCTTGATGTTCTCCGTAGGCTCGAAGGATCCGGCCGCTTGCTTCACGTCAGGCACTCCTTCAGCGATGTCCTTCCTGATGGCTACGAGCTCCTCGGAAGCGAGGCTTGCTGAAGCGAGCTCGCAGCTCTCGACCTCGCACTCATAGGCCCTTTGGAAAGAAGTTCCAACAGTGATGATCCCACGTGGGCCCAGCATCTTGAGCTTGAGGTAGGTGTAGTTGGGGACGGCCATGAAATTCACGTAACATGGTCGCCCCAAAATGGTGTGGTAGATTGGGGGGAACCCGACTACCTCGAAGGTGAGGGTCTCTATCCTATACTTGGATGGATTCCTAAAGGTGACGGGCAGGTCGATCTGCCCGATCGGTATGGCCTACTTTCCTGGCACGATGTCGTGGAAAGGCGCCCTGGTCGACCAGATACACGATCGGTCGATGCCCATGGCATCAAGTGTCTCAGCATACATGATGTTGAGGCCACTGCCCCCATCCATCAGTACCTTGGTGAGCCGCTTCATGCCAACGATAGGGTCGACCACAAGCGGGTACCTGCCTAGGTGTGTGACGCTATCCGGGTGGTCGGATCGGTCGAAGCTTATGGGAGACCCTGACCATTTGAGGAAAGCAAGCATGGCAGGCTTCGCTTCATAGACCTCTCAACGCACGAGCTTCTGTCGGTGCTTGGAGCTGTGTGCCTCTGGCCCACCGAAGATCATGAGGTAGCCATCCGGTGTCATAGGCTTCTGCCTTGGGCTTCTTCTTCTGCTCCCATTTCTTGGAGCCACCGGTGAAGAAACGCTTCATGAGGGAGTAGTCCTTGTACATGTGTTTGATGGGGAAGGTGTGGTTTGGGCATGCCCCCTTGAGCAACTTGTCAAAGTGATCGGGGGTGCCTTCGTCCAGTGCTTGATCGGCCTTTCGCTCGGCGGCGGCCACGAGCGAGCCCCCACGCTATTTCTAGTTCTTCTTCTTATTCGAACGGTTGAAGAGGCCTTCATCGGTGTCCTCGTTCCACTTCGCCTTGCCTCTAGAGCGATCAAAAATTGCTCCAACCGCTTCCTCGCTGGAAGCGTGGCTAGTCGTGATGTCAAGTAGTTCTTTGGTAGTCCATGGGCCCTTACGTCCCAACTTATGGACCAGGGACTTGCAGGTGGTCCTTGATAGGAAGGCTCCTATGACATCGACATCGGCGACATTGGGGAGCTCGTTGCACTACCGGGAGAAGCGTCGGATGTACTCATGAAGAGTCTCTCCTGACTTCTATTAATAGTTCTTCAAGTCCTAGGGGTTCCCAGGGCGCACGTAAGTGCCCTGAAAGTTCCCCATGAAGATTTGTTTCAGGTCTGCCCAAGTCTGAACATAATTGGGCGGAAGGTGCTCCAGCCATGTTCATGCTAAGTCAGCCAGAAATAGGGGGAGATTGCGAATGATGAAGTCATCACTAACTACACCGCTGGCCTGGTAGGCGAGCTGGTAGCCCTTGAGCCACAAGCCAGGGTTCGTTTCCCCAGAGTATTTTGAGATGTTAGTCGGCGAGCGGTATCGGGGCGGGAGCGCCACTTTGAGGATATGCCAACCGAAGGCTTGGGGTCCCATTGGTTTGGGGCTATGACTCTGTTCCTCCTCGCGGTCGTAGCGCCTGCCCCACCGAGGGTGGTAACCATGGCTGGCCCCCTCCCCTGCATCATTACGGGTATGCCAGCGGGCGTCGAGGGTGTCACGTGTGTCACAGTTGTGGCCAAGGCGCTCCTACACCGGAACCATGATGCATGGCCTACCGTCGTGCGGTGCCTGGTGGACTAATGCGTCCTTGTTGGGTCGCACTAAAGCCGTGCGCTAGCTGGCGTCGGGCTCCCATCGCTGAGATAGCGAGCTCTTGGCCTACTATGCAGTCACACGCTCAAGCAGCGTGCAAATTTCGCGGTGGGCCTATCGATCCTCAGGTGTCGTAGGCTCTGGAAGCCCCCTAAGCAAGGCTACCGCAACAGCGATGTTCTGGCTTTCTCGGGTGAAGTGCGGGAGCGCTTGATTGTCCTCGACGATCCTCCGGTTCATGTCACAGGCCATGGCGTGTGCGCGCCCCCTGTCTCTATGGCGCTCGATCTTGCTATCTCGCTCCGCGCATTCCTGCTCGAGCTAGAGTCGTGCTTCCTCAAGCTCAAGGTGCTGGGCCTTCAGCTGCTCCACCCATAGGCGAGGTGGGGCTCCTATATCCCCCTCGACCTCATCGTTGAGGTAGTTCGTTGGGGTAGCCTCCTCTTCATGGATGCTTTCGACATGCCCCTCGAGGGTACGTGTCATGAAGCATTCGTGAGAGGGGTGATGGCTCCCCCTGCTTGATTCAGAGCTAGAGGGTGACTCTGGCTCTTCTATGAGCATGTCATGGAAAGACTCCATGACATGTTCAATCACCCCCCCTGAACTCGTCGTTCGTGGGGGATGGATTCATGCGTTGCGCCACAAGGTGGCCAATGGTCTCTCCGGCATTGTGGAGACCAAACAGGAGCATTGTCAGAGCACTCTAGATGAGGTATTCTAGGGAGAGGGGCTCTCCCCTGGTGAGCTGTGCCATGATGTTGGCGAACGAGAAGGTGAGGTGGCGCAAGTCCTCCTAGGATGGTCGGGGTCCGAAGAAGACGCCGAGCTGGTGCTTTAGCCTTCCGTAGTCGAAGCCGAGGAGCTGGCCACTCCTAGAGGCATGGGCCTCCGGTGTGTGTAGCCATAGCTCCTTAAGCATCTCGACGATCATGTCAAGGCCAGTGGAGTGGAGAGGCTAAATGACGATGGGTGCCCGCGCCAGCTCTCCTTCTGTTGTGATGATGAAGTCCAGGTCCCCAAAGCACATGTGCGTGCCTGGGACCTAGGTGATGTCGTGACTAGCCATCCGAGGCTTGGTGTTGATGTCGAAACACACAAAAGGCCCCTACCTAGCGTGCCAACTATCGGTGTTTTGAGTAAACACCAATGAGTAAATTTGTAATATTGCGCGTCTGGCTCGGATGGTGTGCTAAGAGGACACGAGGTTTATACTGGTTTGGGCAGAATGTCCCTACGTCCAATTCGTTGCTACTGCTCATGTTACTATCACTGAAAGTTCATAGTAGGGGTTATAAACTGGCGAGAAAGGGATAGGTCCCAAGTCTCTAGTGGAAAGAACGAATGGGTACCAAGAGCTTGGTCGCTGCTTAGCTATGTGTTTGAGGTTTGACGCTAGTGCTCTTGGTGGTGAATCGATGCCCCTTAGTGGGATGCCCTGCTTTCCCTTTTATAGGCCATGGGAAAGCAGGGGTTACAGCCCAAGGGGAAAAGGAAAAAATGAAAAGAGAAATAAGGCTCCTGGGGGTGTGCCGTCCTCCTCTTCGCGTGGGTCTCGGTCAGCCTATAGATCATGGTGGCTGCGGTGTTGCACCGGGGTCCTGTTGGCCGCTGTAGCATACGTGTGGGCGTCATGCGCCGTTCTTGTCTTCCCTCCCTTCTGAGCGGACGGAATGGTCAAAGGGCCCCCTGACAAAGGCCATATGGGGGGTTGGCGGTACAGTGCCAGTCAACTGACGCTGGTTGACTGATGTTAGATGGTGGTCAGGCAGGGAGTTAGCAGCATAGTGCTGGCCTATTGACACGATGGGCGATGTGAGTCTCCCAGCATGGCCAAATGCGACCGCCAGTCGCATCAGGATGCGCCCGATATGTGCTCTCAGGCATGCGCCTCCATGCTGTAGTGGTTGAAACGGTTCAGGTCCCACCCTAGGGCCACTTCTTTTGTCTGGTAGCAAATCCAACCCCCAGGGAATGGGCTAGGCGGAAATCATGCCCTGGGGGCCGAACGAGACAGAATCTGACCCTCAGGGGTCAGATGAGGCAGAGCCCTCCCTATGGAACTAGACAAGTCAGAGCCCACGGCTTGGGGTCGGACGAGGCGGAAACCTCATCCTCGGAGTCAGACGAGGCGAAAACCTTGTCCTCGGAGTTAGACGAGGCACGGCCCAGCCCCTAGGGGTCAGACGAGGCAAAAACCTCGTCCTCAGAGTCGGACGAGGCGTGGCCCGGCCCCTAGGGGTCGGACGAGGCCGTAGTTGCGTCTTTAATCATTGGATGAGCCAACGTGACGCTCGTTGATCCTTTGGCTTGCATACCTGGATATAGATATCTGACACTATCTTTTGGCCACTGTTGAGCTAATATGTACTGGTCTTCGTTGATGACATACTCATTTATAGTCCCACACTAGAAGCTCATGTGGAACATCTGCAGCAAGTCTCAAAATTCTCAATGATCATCAGTTAATGCTTAAGAGGTCCAAATGTTCTTTTGCTCAACAAACTTTAGAATATCTTGGTCACATCATTAGTGGACAAGGTGTGGCGATAGATCCCAAGAAAATTGAGGTCATTGCTAACTAGTCCCCCACCATCAGATACCAGGCAGTTGCGAGGGTTTCTCGGTCTATCCGGCTACTATCGAAAATTCATAAAAAATTATGGTATTCTGAGTCGACCTCTTACTGATCTATTAAAAAGGATGCTCTATTTCATTGGACACTGCAACTGCAAACATGCTTTGACAACTTGAAACAAGCCCTCATTTCAGCACCAGTGCTCGCCTTACCAAACTTCCACAAATCCTTCACATTTGAGACCGACGCTTCCTCCACTGGTATTGGTGCAGTACTATCTCAAGACAAACACCTAGTGGCTTACCTGAGTAAGGCCCTTGGCCCCAAGGCTCAAGCACTCTCAACATATGAGAAGGAGTGCATGGCACTCATTATGGATATCACAAAATGGAAGCCTTACCTCCAGCACAAGGAATTCATGATTGCAACCGACCACAAGAGCCTCATTCATCTTGGGGAGCAAAAGCTACATGAGGGTATGCAACAAAAAGCTTTCATCAAGCTGTTGGGCTTATAGTACAAAATTCTGTACAAGAAGGGTTTGGAGAACAAAGCTGCAGATGCTCTTTCCAGGCAAGTTGAGCCTTCATCTCTAGCTGCTATCTCTGCAAGCACTCCTAAGTGGTTGAAAATCATTTTGGAAGGATATCAACAAGATGACCAAACCAAATAGTTGCTCACTGAGCTCAGTATTACTGGTTCAAATGACAAAGGCTTCACTCTCAGTGATGGGCTTATCAAGTACAAAAACCGTATTTGGTTGGGGAACCACAAGGAGGCGCAACAGGCTGTCTTATGAGCTCTCCATTCCAATGGCCTCGGTGGACACAGTGGCATCACTGCTACTTATCAGAAGGTTAAATCCCTCTTTGCTTGGGCCAATATGAAGCAATTTATCACAGATTATATTAACGCTTGTGAGGTATGTGCCCAGGCTAAACCTGAACACCATAGATTACCAGGTTTATTGCAGCCACTTCCTGTTCCTACCCATGCCTGGCATACCATCAGTCTAGATTTCATAGAGGGTCTTCCTAAGTCCAAAAGCTTTGACACTATCTTAGTGGTCATATATAAGCTAACCAAATATGCCCACTTTATTTGTTTGGCCCATCCTTATACTGCTTTATCCATAGCTCAAGCTTTCCTAGCCAATGTTTATAAGTTACATGGCATGCCTTCCATCATCATATCTGATAGGGACAAAATATTCACTAGTGCCCTCTGGCAAGAACTTTTTAGACTCATCGAAACCACACTCAACATGAGTTCAGCTTACCACCCTCAAACTGACGGTCAAACCAAACGTTTGAATTAATGCCTTGAAACCTATTTACACTATATGGTACACTCATGTCCTAAAAAATGGGCCCAGTGGATTCCCCTAGCTGAATTTTGGTATAACACCACATATCACTCTGCACACGATCATACTCCTTTTGAAGCATTGTACGGGCACCCCCCAAAACATTTTGGAATCACTGCTTCTGATGCTTGTTCTGTCGCTGATCTAGATGATTGGTTGCAAACACGTAATACAATGATGCAACACATTCAGCACAACTTGGCTCGAGCACAGCAACAAATGCAGCATCAAGCTAATAAGCACCATCAGGAAAGGTCTTTTGATGTTGGGGATTGGGTATATGTTAAACTGCACCCACACATTCAGCAGTCAATCCAGTGTCGATCTAATCATAAGCTCAGTTATAAGTACTTTGGGCCTTATCTTATTCTGCAAACAGTTGGCAAAGTGGCTTATAAACTGCAGTTACCATCAACAAGTCAAATCCATCCTATGCTACATGTATCTCAATTGAAGAAGGCGCTGCCTCCTGACGCAACTCTATCCAAGGATGCTGCTATGCAATTGCTCCTCACTTTGGACACATTACCTCCCTCCCAGGTATTGGCTGAACGCCTTCATCTTGTGGGTCGTCGGGTTATTCCTACTATTCTTGTGCAGCGTGAATCCTGTCCGGAGCATTGGGCAACCTGGGAACCAGCTGCTTCAATATCCAAGCTGATACCCAGAACTCTGACCAAAGAGATTACTACATCGCGAGGACGCGCTGCAACTTAAGGAGGAGGGATTGTCACGGCATGGGCTTTATGTTGAGCATTGTGTCTGGGCTACACTAGCTAATGGGCCCGTAAGCCGGCTTGTATGCCGCAGGGGTGTAACTATTGGGCCTGGCCAGTGGCGGATGCACGATGCGGGATAAGGGGGGCTAAAACAATGGAGATGTTGATTTGCATTAAGATTTAATGGTGAAATCAAGCTTTTGCTACCGTGATTAGGCTTGAAATCAAGAAATTAGGGGGGGTTGGAGCCCCCCAGCCCCCCCTGTGGATCCGCCGCTGGGCCTGGCCCATTATCGTGTTTTACTCTAGGTTAAGAACTCGCTGTGTGGACGGTTGGACGGTCAGCGAATGAACTAAACAAAACTCATATTCCTCTTCTTTCTGTTGCCTTCCTGCTGCCGAGACGGCGCTGCCGGGCTCGCTCGCCGCGCGTGTACGCCGGCATCTCTATCCATTCTATCGGTATCGTAACAGATCTTTAAGCCCCTGCAACGATTGCGCCACTCCCTAGTGCCTGTAATAAGTTTATTTAAAACACTAAAAACCTCAAACCTCGGCAGCCTAGGCTATAGAGGGTAGGGCTCCTCACGCAAGTAATAGTTGTTTGCTACCTTCTCCTTATTATAAATCAAAAGGCTGGGTATCCAGATCTTTTAAAGAAAGGACCGGGGAGTGTCTACTTTTGAGTTCTGTGTTTATTGGCAACCCCAGCTGACCTTTGTATGAAACTTTATGGCTTACTAATAAAAAAGCTGAGGAAACTCTTTTACAAAAAGGGTCACTAGGCATTTCTATCTTATATTATATATCATCGTAATATAAAAAGACGAATGCATTATTCCTTATTAGTGCTTGGAATCTTTTGTAACGTGATACTTGTTGTCCCGGCCTCTCTCTCTATATATATATACGCTTGGTGAGTACTGTTAGATATGCGTGCGTGCATGCTGAGCACATGGCATATATAGGTAATCTCACAAAGTGCAAAAGGGCACATCTATACATATACTGCCAGTACTTATATCACCATCTAAGCATAGTAGTAGTAACTTCTTACTACTGCGCATACCATGCACGCACTGTAAAATAATTGCACGGTTAACTTGGACGAACGTGGATCAGTCGAGAGGCCTTACGCGCGCCGCAGCAACTGAAATAGACTGCCTGTCCACGAAGCAGAGTGCAGAGAAGCAGCCAACAGTATGTTCCAGAGACGACGAACTACCGTGTATGCAGGACTTTGTCCAGGCTATTAAGCATGTGTTAATTTTGGGACGTCTTGAGATGAGATTGTCTCATCTTCGATTTTATATCAGATGACCATGTCCTCTGTTAAGATGAAAAGGATAGGTCTGTTCCTGTTTTGTATTTTTTTTGGGTTTAGTTGGACAGTGACTTAGCTAAATATAGGATGCATAGAGCTTTAATACTGTCAGCCATGGCCCCACTTGTCAGCCATGAGCCCCACTCATCAACTTGTCGCCCACATCTCTTCTTAAGCTGTTCGGTATGGATTTTGCGGCTGATAAGCCAGCTGAAGCTGATTTGTTGTAAGAGAAAAATATTGTATCATGGCTGATAAGTTCAAGCGAATAGGGCACGACAGGGGAACCTATAATCCATTTATGCACCGCTATCACCCAATCTGTCTCCCATGGCACCTCCCTGCTGGCGTGTGCCTCCGCTCTGGCCGGCCCCTGTACATGCCGCCCACCGGGACACCATGCATGGTGCTCGTCTGCCATGCATGACTCCGGCGTGAGGCCTCACAGCCGGTGTGCCTCCCCTCTGTCAAACCGCCTGGCTACATATATAGCAAGCTCAGATAGTAAAATTATTTAATATTGCAATTAGTACCATTCAAAGATCTAGCTGGTTAGAGTGTGTCAGAGTGTGTCGTTGATATGGTCAAACTCTTTCTCTTAATTACAATGATGCGCCAATCTTTTGCGCGTTGGAGAAAGAAAACCTAGCCGATTACAAGTTAGATATATATAACATCTATCTGGCCTGGCTTATACGTAATACAGTAATAATAGTAACTGCTCCGTCATAGCTAGCCGTGTTACGGCCGTTCCGTCTACGCACGCCATGTGATATGGTGATGTACAAAATCCTCTGCTGGATACGTCCGTAAATCCGTAATTAGTATACGCATGTTTTCGACGATCGTATCAGATCCATGCATGCGTACGTAATAAGTATATATCTTGCACGTACTGTTGTTAAAGTATTAACATGGCCTACTGTTGTTAAAGTATTAATATATATATATATAGGTCCTTCGAAAAAGAAGAAGCATATATACAATGCAACGATTTTTATCCAAGAGATATATAGGAGCATATGGCTATGGCTTTTAGGCTATGATGAGATCATGGTAACGCTAGCTAGCTGTGCATGCATATTGTCAAAAACCAAAAATGAATGTGCGTTCCTTACAGTTACAGCCGCCAGTGGAGCAGCTGCATGCATGCTATCTGCCTAGCTACCTACCCTGCCAATGGCCCAATGCAATGCCAAGAGAGCTAGCGAGCGAATAATGAGGTGTAGTTTCCATGGATCCATGTGTTTATTTACAGTACTCCAATAGTGTCATCTATAAACAGTGAATTTGGTTAGGGTTAGGGGCAAGCAGTGGGGAGGAAGTGGTACTACGAGCCAGCAGCCCCCTTGAATATCTCTGGTGTCAAATCTTTTCAGCTCTGGAATAAGGATCCTGCCTGCGTGCCCCCCCCCCCCCCCCCCCCCCCCCCCCCCCCACCGTACCCCCCACCTCCACCCCCCACCCCCACCCCCGAATTCAATGGTAATGCCCTTGCATGCCCCTATGTAGCTATCCACGTGAAGTTAATACGTGATATCCACTCTTGTTTCCTTGTCCTTATCTCTTTCCTTCTTCTTGTTTCGAAAACAACTAGCTAGGAATCCTCCTCTGCTTGGAAATTTTCATTTTTAAACAGTACTTTTTGCGACGATGTTCATTGACACAATAACTCTGATAGTTCCAAGATTCTACTTCTTTCTTAAACCAATAACTTCGTTAAACGAAGATATATTAAGCAATATATATCTACTCCCCTGGTCATAATTAAATGATGTTTTCCACAGCAAAAGGCGAGTAACTACAAGCCAAATTTGTTGTCCAAAACCTCATCTAATTATGACCTGGGGTGGTAATTAACTTCTTAATTATGTAGACTATACCATTAAAATCTTGTTTAGGCAAATATATCCATCGTCCCTCTGGCCTTGTTTGGATGCACATTTATCCACATCAATCACATGTGTGTTGAGGTGGATACATGTGCATCCAAACAAGGCCTCATATGGATTAGAGTGGGTTTCACAGATTCAGTGGGGAGGGAGGGATTGATCGAGTTCATCCAAACAAGATGTAACTTGTAGTCAAGTAAATTTACTACTTCCTCCATTCTAAATTATAAGATGTTTTGGCTTTTCTCAATACATAGATTTTGTTGTGCACTTAGATATACATTATATCTGAATACATAGTAAAATTAATGTATCTAGAAAATTCAAAACTTCTTATAATTTGGAACATAGGGAAACAGGACGCTGAACACATTTGAAGCTTCAGAGTAAAAAAACTCTGATATTATGGTAACTAAATGACACCATCGATTGACATTTGAAAGTACTTCTGTATAAGCAAGATTCTTTTTTTTTTTTTGCCGTGAATAATATACAAGCTTGATTTTGGACACTGCACTTAGCCATACCAATATACCATACCTTGTTTATATTTTCTCTCCCAATAAAAATCTAAGATGCATATACGAGCACATCGATCAAATTGTGCAAAAAAAGTATTAATATACTAACGGCAGTTCTCTGCTTCCAAAAAATGTGCAAAATGAAGATAAAATTTGTTGAAACATCAGAGAGAGAGAGAGAGAGAGAGAGAGAGAGAGAGAGAGAGAGAGAGAGAGAGAGAGCACGCAAGTCAACCAGCAAAGCGTGCGAGCTGAGAGGCAGCAGGAGGCCAGTAGCAGTACACACACTGACCGGGAACGGGACGCATCGCATAGGCCGGTCGATCCATCACATATGCGCACGAAAGATCGCATCAATCGCGACATGAATTGCCAGTTGAATGCAGCCGCGGGTACGACAGCCACGGAACGTGATCGTCGTCATTCTTCTCTTATGCGCGTCCACCTCCATCAATGCACGCCGGCCGGCCGGGAAACAACGAACACCGTCGCCGTCGATCCATCCATCCATCGCCGTCGTCCCGAGTCGTCCGGCGATATTCAACGAGGCAACCATGCATTGTTCCAGCAGTAGGCGCATGCTAGTAGTAGTAGCTTCTAGTCGTGGTATCCTGGTATGCATGCAGAGACTAGAGAGAAACAGTGAGCTAGTAGAGTACGTAGCATGCATGCATGTAACTTACGTCACCATAGATTCCTCCCCCCCCCCCCCCCCCCCCCCCACCCACCCACCCACACACACACCCCTATTATTACTGCTGCTGGTGAGCAGTACACGTACGTACTGGATTTACCAGTGTGTACCTCCGTATGGGAAATGAGTAATTCAAGCTGGCACTTGACGAGGCACTGATGTCACTCTAGCACCGTGCGTGGCTTGCACTTTTTTACCGTTTACACTTGCTCGCTCACGGCACGATGAGCGCAGAGACCGAGGCACTGTACATGCATGCATGATACGGTAGAAAAACGACAGCATAGTTTGTATGTTTGTCCAACAAGCATGTATGGTCAGTCAGTGGTGTTGTGATTTCCGGATGAAAAGAGAAAGAAAGGACCGGTGGGTAATTCCTTTCTTGGGACGTCGTCGCAGCAGCAAGAGCACTACATGCTGGTCATTCATGAATCGACAACTCCAAAGTAAAGATATAGCTCCGTGGACTTTGTAGAGTTTATTGGTAACCAGTTGAAATAATTCATGGTCCAGTTTTGAAAACTTATTTAAGAAGCATGCTTTTTATTCGAATTAATTATTAGCATATAATTATATATATGAATCTAGCGTGAAATGTAAAAGTTTACCCGTTTTTTAATATCATCAGGGTACGGTGCAGTAAAGTTTTATGTATGCAGAAAGTTTAGTTTGCTTCTATATATACAGGGTTTAGTCTACTGGTTGTGACGAAATACCAGAGGGGAATGGTGGTACAGAACGACCGAAAGTAGGCCAAATTTTTCAGTAAATTTTGAAGTTGAATGAGTCTCATCGAAATGACAAACGATATTAAAGGTATATACAGTGGTGGAGGAAGGGGGAGCCAGAAATGCTTCCTCGTAAGTTCATATAGTTTCCACTGAAAAAGTTCAAATTTTATTCAAAATAAAATTTAAAAATGCTAGCCCCCCCCCCCCCCCCCCCCCCCCCACCCCCACACAAAAAAGGAAAAAATCCTATTTCTGGCTCCACCTCTTGGTGTGTGTGTGTATATATGCATTTACTAGAGGTCATTTGGTAGGACCAAAGAGTAAGCACAACAGTGCATATGTCGGCTCGTTCGGCTTACCCCATATTCGGCTTGTTTTTTTAGTCGTAACAGTATTTTTCTCTCACAACAATTCAGCCAGAACAGTATTTTTTAGCCAGTTTCAGCCAAGTTTCAGACCAGCAAACGGGGCTACAAGAAGAACAACCCTTTGAAAAGTTCTTGGAGCTGACTACTCACGCACCAGACAACCTAAGTTGCTTCCTTGATCCACAATCCCCTATCTCAATATCCTTTTGTATTTCTAATTTCATAGCTTTGCTATTACAAAAGATTTAGATTTTATTAGAAACTTGTCATCCACTAACCTTCTTGCTGTAAAGTTTAGATTATTAATTAACTAGTAATATCACTAACTACTTTCATTGAAATTATATAATTATGGGATGTCATGTGACAATCAAACTGTCAAGTCGCTATAGTAGGTAATTTTTGCTTTATGGATTCATTAACCATCCTTTATTGGCCATGATCAAATTGGAATCATTAATTGCAATTCATGAGGTGATGTGCTGCATGTTTGTTGTTAAGGCTATGTGTTAAATTTTGTACTATATATCTCTATGCGAAATTAATTTTTGTTGCCAACTGTATGGACAACAATAAAGAGGACTATATGTAGGCTTTAGCTAGTCCTGCAGTGCTTTGCTGCCACATTTCTGCATGTTACTATATTACGGGCGCTTTCCTCTAAGGATTAGACTGGAAAGTTCATCTATACTTATATCATTTCTTCTGAACACAATGCCTAAAATCTTGTGGCATGTGCTAAAATCAACATAATCCAATGTATGCATATATAAGTCTGTAAGGTTATCTCCAACGACAACACCCAAAATACAAGACATATTCGTTCTTTGGGTAGCGCTACAGGCAAAAGGTTCAATACTTATTCGGCACCTTCTCCAACAACAAGATCCAAAAGAGAATTCTTTCTGCAAATAGATTTCTAGGAGAGATGATGTCCATATTTGGGTTGTGCCTCTCAGGCAACCCAAAATAGGTCTCCCGTAGGTACTCTGTTGAAGGCTGATTTTAGGTGTCTTGCTACCCATTTTGGGTTTGGGTGCCCATATGGGTTCCTTGTTGGAGTCAGTCTAACTCGTCATATATACATGCAGTATGCAATTATTTATGTAAAACATCACCCCCACCATGATAGGCCACCACATTTACCTTAATAATCTTAAAAATCACTACAACAATCACCCCACCCCACCAAAAAAGAGCCTAATATAATTTGTTGGAAATGGCATATACATTGCAACAAAAGAGATTATAGGAGACACGCTCTCCGATTAGATTAATAGAGGCGGGTATATTTTTTGGGCATTGCCTCTGAAAATAGCGAGATGGGCTCCAAGCAAATACCTGCCTCGATCTGTTAATTATTTACAGAGGCAGGTGTCATAAGGTGGCCGCCTCTGTTAATTTTCGGTTAAACAGACAGGCGTCCTATGTAAATTCTTAGATTTTTTTCTAATTTAAAATTTAGAATAATTTTAAACGACCCCAGATGTTAACATATAGTATACACCAAAATTGTAGTTCTCAATGTGATCTATAAGTCTGTTAGTTGACTAGCTAGCTTGTAGATTGAAGTTGTTTACAGCACCAACTATGTGTTTTAAATTCTTAAATATTGAAGTTTAAGTTTAAGATTTTCCAAATGATCTCAAATGTTGACAAGATCAACACAAAAGTCGTAGAAGTCAATGTGATCTACAACTTTGAAGTTGACAAATTTTTTTATTTGAAGTCAATTACCAGTCTCAAAATATTCATTTTAAGTTCTCAGATTTTGAGATATATATATATATATATATATATATATATATATATATATATATATATATATATATATATATCAAATGGACACACGACCTGCAACAAAATTATACTACTCGACGAGATATAAAATTTTGTAGCTAAATTTTTTTATTTAAAGTCATTTTGTGCCAAAAATATTCAATACAAGGTTACTAAATGACCTATTAATAGAGATGGACGTTTTAATCTAACAGCAGACCATCTCACAGAGGCAGGCCGCTCTTAATATAGAGCGCCTCAGAAAATAGCCCATTTCTTTTTTTTCTCTCGAACGTGCCAACAGTACGGTATTCATTAAGCAGAAGAAAATAGCCCATTTTCCACCTCTGTTAATAGAACGTCACTGGAAATGGCCTCGCTGAAAATATATAGCTCACACTCAAGGAGCCATCCTGACCAACATTGAACCAAAAACGAAAGTTTAGTGCGACCATTTTGAGTTCGTGAACGGAGGAAAGCGCGTGTGCCTATGCCCTAGGCCCTCCTGCATCTGCATGGGTCGGACTGTGTTCGTCTGCACAGGAAACAGAAAAGGCCACTGGTCTAGCTAGTTAGCTACTAGCTCAATCCCAAATTATAAGACGTTTGATTTTTTGACATCAAGTTTAACCACTCGTTTTATTCAAAAATTCATGCAAAATATCACTTCTTTTGTCGTGACTTGCTTTATTAATAAAAGTTCTTCAAAAATAACTTAAATTTGACTATGTCTGCATAATTTTTTTAAATAAGACGAGTGGTCAAACTTGGAGTCAAAAAAAAAGTCAAACGTCTTATAATAATTTGGAATGGATAGAGTACTAGTCATTACTGTTACGTTACCCCTGTATACATGTAAGCATACATAGCAAACTTTCTGATCCCGCCCCGCCCGGGGACTACATGACAAAGGCTAACTACATACACAATCTTTCACCACTCATGAGGCAGCAGCACGTGGTGAAGCAGGCGGATTGCCACGGTAAAAATGTTTTGTCATGCATGCTGCAGGAAGAAATGTGGAAAAAGGAAAGCCATGGTATCCTGTCTTGTGTATATTTGTTCTTCAGAGAACATAGGTAGACCTGCGCCTTTTTGCGGGCTAGGTCAGAAAAAAAATCCCGATTATTTTGGGCCGAAAGTCCCACCCATAAGCGTCCCACCGGAAGAATTGGGCCTGTTTTTCGGGCCGGGCTCGGGCTAGGCCCAGGCCTGGGCGGGCTGTCCATGCATTTTATAGTGCAAAATAGCTAAAAATAGTACTTTGGGCCGGACTCGGGCCAAGAAATTTTTTTCTGGGCAGCCGTATCTGTGCTCAGGCCTTGTCCAGTAAGGCTTGTGGGTGGGCCAAAACTCGTTAGGCTCGTACTGGCCTCGATTGGCTCAGGTCTAAACACAGGGACACTGCATTTGTATGTCTTTCTCTTCCTCCAATCCTATATAGGCTTCATTTGGCACAACTTCATTTTGCTAGTGAAGTTTTTTTTAGCTTTGGGTCAACGAGCTCTACTAGTGAAGCTAGAGCTGTTCTAGTGAAGTTTGATAAAACCGTTCTACATGTGGATCTCCTTAAAACATGCTTTCACATAATCTCACACAGAGCTAGGTGAAGATACTATTTTCAGCTCCATCTCTCATTCATTCTTTGTGAGAGCGCGTTTAAGGAAGTCCTTGGATGGAGCTGTGTTTATTTTACCCTGTTTGGCAAAAACAAAAAAAAACAGTGTTAAATGACTTTCGAAGCCGATGAGGAGCTATGCTAAACCGGGTTGTAATGGTTTCCTGGAAACGCTGCATTTTATACCATAGTTGCCTGAAAATACAAATTCAAGGAAAATAGGTAGGCGAAATGAGGAGTTTGTGTCACGCATCTCTTCCCGTCGCTGTGTGTGTTTCTCTCTCCAAAACAACCATGGCATGACTTGTAGCACCGAAACAGCAAGGGGCCTGATGAGGCGTCGCCCAGAGTGGCAGAGCCATGCCACTAGCGGACAAGCAACACGCCAAGAGTTTTAATACTGACCAACGGACACACACGACACGATGGAGCACTCTCTCTCCTCCCCCCGCAGCCTTTTAAACCACCCCTGCAGCAGCCTCCCTCCACTCGCTCATCTCACACTCCTCACTCAACCAGCAGCAGCTAGCTCGGCTCGATCGTCCTCCCGATCCACCCGGCCCCGTGCTCCATCTCGCTCCACTCACGAAGGAGATGATGAGCGGGAGGCTGAACGTGGCCACGTCCGCCTCGCCGGGCGACGACTTCCCCTTCGCGCCCATGCAGCAGCAGCATCAGCAGCCGCCGCCTCCTCCGCCGCCGGCCTACGTCGGGTTCGAGCACGGCGTGGCGGGCGGCGGCGGCGTCCAACGCGGCGCCGGTGGTGTGCAAGTGCAGCAGCACCACCTCTACGATGGGCTCGACTTCGCCGCGGCGCTGCAGTTCCATCAGGAGGCACCCCACCACCACCACCAGCTGCTGACGCTGCCGTCCAGCCTCGGCCCCATGGCGCCGCCGCCGCTGCCGATGCCGATGCCGCTGCAGATGCCCGGGATGCCCGGCGACCACGTGTACCCGGCGCTGGGGATGGTGAAGCGCGAGGGCGTCGGCGGAGCGGACGGCGCCGCCGGGAGGATCGGGCTCAACCTCGGCCGCCGCACCTACTTCTCCCCCGGGGACATGCTGGCCGTGGACCGGCTCCTGATGCGGTCCCGCCTCGGCGGCGTGTTCGGGCTCGGCTTCGGCGGCGCGCACCACCAGCCCCCGCGCTGCCAGGCCGAGGGCTGCAAGGCCGACCTCTCCGGCGCCAAGCACTACCACCGCCGCCACAAGGTCTGCGAGTACCACGCCAAGGCCTCCGTCGTCGCCGCCGGCGGCAAGCAGCAGCGCTTCTGCCAGCAATGCAGCAGGTACGTGTATACCTCCTACGTCGTCGCCGCCATAGCCCTCGTCGATCTCTTCCCCTCTCTCTCCCTAGCTACTAGGCCCTAGACCTCTCATTGTAGCTCACTCTAGGTAGCGGCGCTAGCACACATGCACACAGCACGTACAGTACAATGCCTCTTCATTCCTGCATCGAGAGCCATTGACACGGACGGACATGGTAAGCTAGCCACCGACTAGCTTGCAAACAAGCTGAAAAAGCATAGCGCGTACGGAACCATCGGTAGTTGAGGCCTTGTTTAGATGGCACCCAAATTCTAAGTTTTTTCACTCTCTCTCCATCACATCAATTTTTAGCCGCTTGCATGTAGTATTAAATGTAGGTAAAAAAATAATTAATTACACAGTTTAGTTGGAAATCACGAGATGAATCTTTCGAGCCTAGTTGGTCCACGATTGGACAATATTTGTTAAATAAGACGAAAGTGGTACTATTCATCGATTTGAAATTTTTTCGCAATCTAAACGAGGCCTGAGGTTGCCATTTTACTCAAAGGCTAGAGCCAGAGCCAGCCGCTGCTGGTCGTCTACACAACTCTCCTCTCCACCACGCTGGACGGACGCTAGCTGGTCTTCCCTTTCCCTGCCCGGCCTGCTTTTCAGAGCTCGGAGAGCTGACGGGTATGGATGCTTTTGGTTCGTGTTCCTTGTCTCTTGCGGCCATGGAAAGCTGCAGTGCAGGCTCCTGCAACCATGCATGCGATGCGTATCGAAAAGCAACTTCACTTGCACAGCCACAGTCCACAGACACGACACGGCCACCAAGCTTGTTGACTGTTGCTCGATCAAGCATAAAATCAACTGAAAAAAAAAACGCAAGCGTGTACGGAGTAGCAATGCAAAAGCAGGTCGATCAGCTCGGTTGTCTAGTCGCGTTGTTGCAAACTGTAGCCTAGTTTGCTTGCTCGATCTCTCTGGTCTCGGGATTGCTGGGGACAAAATCATGAAAGAATCTCAAAGGGAAAGGCTGCGTCTGCGTAGTGGCTGATCTAGCTGAGCTCCCTTGCTTTAGCTGCAGACTGGCAGTGGCTGCATGCAGTGCAGTATCTCGGGCCAGGGCTGGGCGTATCTCAGCGCCTGCTTTACTCTTTATCCCCGCATTGACCAATGCGGCTAGTGGACCAGTCGTTCACCGAGTGTCCGAGTCCAGTTCAGTTCAGTCTTCAGTGTGATACGATACGACTGCAGCAAAGTGTATTTGATGTGTTCATCCAGCTGTAAGCTTTACAAGGCCGTATAGTATAGCTAACAAATATACATGTAGACGACAGAAGGCGCCTAGCTATACTGATATTTTGTCTGTTGAATTGGTGCGTGTGGCTAGGTTTCACGTGCTGTCGGAGTTCGACGAGGTCAAGAGGAGCTGCCGGAAGCGGCTGGCCGAGCACAACCGCCGCCGCCGGAAGCCGACCACCACCGCGTCATCCAAGGACGCCGCGTCGCCGCCGGCCAACAAGAAGCCCAACGGCGGCTCCATCACAAGCTCTTACTCCACTGACAACAAGAGTAAGCATATTTGCATGCTTAATTTTCATGCATGCCCCGTACGTCTTACGATTAATAATATAACTCGATCGATCAGCACTCTTGTTGCCTTGACTTGACATGATATCTGGATCGATCCTTTCTTATGTTTCACCGTACCGGAATTATATATCTGATCTGACCTGACCTGGGCTTGCAATGCAACTTGTGTGTGTGATGGATGGGCAGACCTGAGCACGGCCAAGTCAACCATGTCATCGAACACGAGCAGGGTGATCAGCTGCCTGGACCAGGCCGGCAACAAGGAGCTGGCAAGGCCGACGCTGACCCTCGGCGCGTCGCAGGACAAGGACCACCAGCAGCAGCAGCTGAGCACCATGCTCCAGGTCCAAGCGGCCGGCGGCCACCACCAGGAGCAACACTTCATAACCTCTCTGCAGGTTCACAACAGCCACAACAATGGCGGCGGCGGTAACAACAACTACAACATCCTGTCGTGCTCCTCGGTGTGCTCCAGCGGCGCGCTGCCGTCGGCCAACGGCGAGGTCTCGGACCAGAACACCACCACTACCAACAACGGCAACGGCAACGGTGGCAGCAGCAACAACATGCATAACCTGTTCGAGGTGGACTTCATGTAGACCGTAGAGAGATCATCAGAGATGCAAAGCGAACAAGCACGGGAGTACGTTCTTCTGGCAAGATGTCCTTGGTGTGTATCAGTCTAGGTAAAAAAGAATAGGAGAGAGAGTGATAGAGCAAAAAAAGGTATGAAGTGGGGGGAGAAACAAGGAGGGAAAGAGAGAGAAAAGGGTGCAAGGATTCCATCCATCCATGACACTCCATCAGTAGCTAGCAGCAAGCTGCAGGCCTGCAGCAGGCTGTGCTGGTCTAGCAAAGGTTGCTGCTACCTCTTGTTGCAAGGTTCCATGGCTATAGCAAAGCCATGCATCCCGGAAGGCCCCCTTGCAGTGGCTGGCTCTCTCCTCCACCTGTACTGCGCTGCAGCTGCAGCTGCACCCATTGCAAGCCTTTCTACCTTTCCATTTCAAGCGGGATGTGTCTGCTATTTAACCTTTTTTTTTCTCTACTAGTTTTTTGTTACTTGTTGCAAGGTGCGCATGAGGGGGTGTAGTGTGTTGTACTAATACTATCAAACTACCTGTTGTGTTTTACTGTCTCCAGCAATTAACAGATGAGATGACTTAGCTCCATATCAGCAAGATTTACACTGTTGCATTCAGGCCCAGACAGAATCTTGCATCACTTCAAATTTTCGACAATGCAATCATGCAGCTAGATACACGGTCCATGTCTAGTATTTTGAAAATAAATAAAAGTGACGATGGACAGAGCTAGGTAGATCGAGTAGAAACCATATGCATATGCATAACCATTGCAAGTTTTTACTTATTGCATGTGAAATGTGGAGCACATCGCATTGGATCGGAGGCCCACAGATCCTGCAGTGCGGATATGATGGGGGGGGGGGGGAGAACCTTAAATTCACAAGCAAAGCAGCAGGGGCTCCAGCCTCCAGGCTACTAGGGGGTGCCCAGCAGCAGCACTGCATGCAAGCATGTCCCAGCAGATCGACCGAGTTCATTGCTGATAGTGCCCTAGAAGGCTAGAAATCGAGATCGATCGACGGATATGAGTTACTCCCATGATTAATGATGTTTTTTTTGGTGGTCTCGCTCTCTTTCCTGTAGCCGCCAGCAGCCGGCATGTAGGATCGGGAGATCCATGGATGTACAGCCTATTCGTTTGGCTGTAACTTGTCGTAAACGATCGTAAATTTTTAGCCGGAACAATATTTTTTTCTCACACAAACCAGTCAACAGTCCTTTACGAACCAGTAACGATATGAACCAGCCAACCGAACAGGTTGCTAGTAGCTCCAGCTCCGGATACGACGTACAGCGAGTAAATTAACCTAGTCGATCGACCTAGGACGCGTGCATGCATGCATGCATATGCATGAGTAGGTACGTACGAGTGTACGTGCCCCGGTATTGAATACGCCGGCGATCGATCCATCCATGCATGGGTGTGGAGAGAGTGGCCGGCCGGAGACATGGAGTGAGAGAGAGAGTTGAGCGCATGATGAATTATGACGTGGGTCTTGGTGGTGTTTGTTTGGCCCTTGTGAATTCAAGGCTGGCGGGGCAGGGCGTACGTCATGCATGGCATGGCTTGCCGATTCGATCGATCGGTTGCATTGCATGCTCGGTCGTCCTCCGGGCTCCGGCGATGGCTGCTAGCGAGGGAGAGAGAGCTTGGACCACGCGGGCAGTATTAAAGAATCGTACTTATTTCGCCAGGACCTGCATGCATCTGTGGGTGCAGATGCGGTGTACGGAAGGTCGATCCGTGAGAGCTACTCTCTCCCTTAATCATATGAAAGATCATATGCTTAATAATGGATTTTAGCCTTATTATGGGTGTGTTGATAATACTCATGAGATTGGGTAAACTGATGAGGTAAGGTTATGAAGGGGATTGCCACCAGGAGATACTAGAACACCCAATCTCACGAGGACTTTCTCCGACCTAACATATGAGGCGTAACCATTTTATTCAAGTCCAACAAATATATAGGTCTATACTTACCTTAACTCTCAAAGATATGCAAAGGCTTTTGTCTAGTTGTTAAGGAATCTTGCACAAAAAACTTATTACTTTTGATGCTTAAGGTTACAATATTTAGCAGCAATACAGACTAGGTAAGTGTTATATATGTTTGCTAAGTTCAAGCATGTAAGTAATAGCAATCAATATATCCTGATTCATTATCTGCCAGGTTCCCATATGACCGGTCCTGACCTTTCAGTGGCCTAGTGCATGAAAAGAGTTAAGGCCCCAATGACAATAGTATTTTTTTTTTGTCATCTACTCCCTTTATTCCAAATTATAAGACGTTTTGATATTTGTAAATACATAGACTTTGTTATGCATCTAGATATACAGTTATGTCTAGATACATAGTAAATTCAATGGATTTAAAAAAGCCAAAACATCTTATAATTTGGAATGGAGTATTGTCGGCACGAAAATCACGTCGATACATGAGCAAGCCAGAAGGATCTGCTCGATGGAGCTGGAGATCCGCTTGGCTTCAACGTAGGGATAATCGACCCTGCGTATTCCTCCCGAGACGTGCCAGTCAATTTGACCCTGCAATTGACAAGGAGAGAAAGTTTATCAGTAATTTAAGGTGGAACATGCCGGTCTGTGCCTAGACAGTTCCAATTGTGCCGCTTCGGGAGCAGCCAAACGTAAAAAGCGACTAAATAGCCAATACGCACAGAAATCGGTTGTTACGGACTGTAAAGCTCGTGGGTAGCGATTAATTTTATATTGACAGGTACAGTACTCATAGATGTAAATGAGATCATCAGCTAGACAGATGTTATCAGTATAAAGCATTGAGCCAATTAATCTAACGATAAAGGATATAGCATACGAACAAATCGACTATCTGATACGAATGGACCTACAAACGCTCTGAATCTAATGTGTTACCACCAACAGTGAGGTTTGATCGGATCGATGGCAGCTATGATGATAGTAACAAACTAAAATCGAAGAATCCGTAAGAACATCCATACTTCGATAGGCTTTCCGAACAACATGCTATACGTGAAGGCTCAGATAGTCGATTCAAGTGAAGAGGACTACAGCGTGTGAACAATCAACTATTTCACATGGACAAACCTATGGACTCATCAGGCCTAACTTGCTATCTCTAACAGTGGGGTTCGACTGGATCGATGCAGCCATGAAAAAGACAACAAATCAAACCTTTAAAGTAAATAGATCTATTCACATTTAATAGAATCATATAAACATGTTATATACGTTAACACATAGGCGATCGGCTATTTAGCCGATGCAGGCATAGCAAATAGTTAAGGTCACGCCTAATCAAGAACAGATCTACTAACTAGCATCCTTCAATCTACAGTGCTATCATTGGGGATCGACCGGATCGTTACAGTAATAGTGAACCGTAGACCAGATTTAACTAACCAGCAAACCTCTCCAAGATCATACAAGTCTTAACCGCGTACTATGTGCGACCAAGATCGAAATAGAACAACCGATAAGGCATAACCCGTCGTTCATTGTAAGAAGTATCGTGTCGTGACAAAGTAAATGACGGACCCAAAGGATATGAGGCCGATCTAAATCAATCTTGACCGGGCAGGTTGATGTTGCTACAAACTAATGACGATAAGAACATCAGCAAGATCGGTAACTTAATGAATCTACCAAAGGTTGCCACTCTTAGGTAGAGCCGATAACTTAACCTTAATCTAGTTCGAGCAGTGGAGGTCGATCGGATCGATGCAGCCGTACAAACAGAAGTATAAACCATGACAGTACTTACAGACAAACCGGTGGTCGGTCGGACCGATGCAGCCATGCTTGCTGAAGAACTCGCCGAGATCTACTCTACTCCTACTCCTAAGCATTGGCCGGAGTAAAAAAAAGTAAATAACTTGTGTTTGATTGATTGGATCTCTTTTTACAATAGCCCGGGTCCAATATTTATATCCGGAGCCTAAACATGAATCCTACTTAAGTACGACTCATTATAATCTTTGGTATAGAATAAAATATTCCTAATTTAAGATAACTTGGACCCTAATCTTTTAATTTTTGTAGAGTCTGACATATTTCTCTCAGCGTTGACCATAGTTTTTGTCGTTATCTGCTGGCGCTATCTGAAGAGAGCCGATTCCAGCGCTGCATTTGAATCAGCTGATATCATCTTTATGCAATCGATTCCTTGATGACACAATCTTGGGAGCTTCGAGTTCCTGCAATTCTTCTTTCCAAATTTTGGTGTAAACATATGCCCCTCAATTTTGGGACAAAAGTAATTTTATTCCAAAATTATCATGCCCGCACCCCTGACAGGTCTATAGTCACGAGTAGAGAATCTTGATCTAGGGTCTATTGTCTGTCACCGTCTCTGCCAGCTTATAAGCCCATGCTTCAAAGCTTTATGAGAGCATCATTGCTTCACGGGCGTTTGGTTCCATCTTTCTAGGCCGACTATAAAATGTCTATCCAACACTGACGAGAGAAATTCAACAACTCTGTTATGTTTCTTTTCTGCTTGCTTCCTTGAGTGCCTCAGGCTCCGCCGGACCCTCCATGCTCTAATTCCTTGCTATGAGGATCTTGAGTGGTTAGAAGAATTCTTATGCATAGGGTGATTGTGTCGCTCATCTTAGCGCCTTGTCGAGCAAGAGGACTAGCTACTATGGTTAGAAGAATTCTTGTGATATCACCTGAGTCTTCTCTCCATGATCGTAGAGCTGTTCTAGTATTTGCAAGGGCTAAAATGTGTGGACACCTTCCCCTTGTTCGCTTCATAAAATGCCCATCGGGAAAACCACATACTTCTTTCCCTCGGTTTCCCAGCCACCGAGAAATGGGCATTTTTTAATAGGCGGCTTTCTTTCCCATTGTTTCCTAGTCACCGAGAAATCGGTTGGGTATGTGGGCATCTTTTAAGCAGGCAGCCTTTCTCCTTCCCTTGATGCAATTTTATCAATGGGCCGATGTGACTTGGTTCATGACGACCTTTGGCCTTGTGGGGATCCAGACTCCCTTCAATCCAAAGAAGCCTTGGTGGGTTGATCACCGGTCAATGTAAACCATTCATATCTATCCCATGATATTTTGTAATTATGAGAAGCAATAAATCCAAATATGTTGTCTCTTTGTGATTTGTCCCCTAAATTTCCAGAGTATCAATCCGTTTCCATATCTGACTTTAATTCCATAACCCCAGCGAAGCCTATCTTCTCACCTCCCCAGGCAATATATATGGGCCACGGCTGTGGATTGAAAAACAACCTACTCCATCCTAGACCTCCTGCATCTTTTGTGCAATTTTGTTTCTCATAGTTTTGGAAGGTATGGAGAACAGCAATAGGTCTGCTAAGGAGGTCATCAATAGTTCCACGTCACCCCGCCGGCGTCTTCGTCACCAGGAGGGTGTAACTCAGGATGCTCCCACCGTCTTGGAGCACAGGACCGACTCTGCTAAACTTTTGTGGTCGTCCTCATCAACAACTCGCCGCCAGCTCCCCTACTACCCAAGGAGGAGGATCGACAATGATGATCTGCTTGCCTCCATCGATCGGGCTGGCTAGAAGCTCGTCGACTGCCTCTCCATCGTAGAATTGGCTCTGACCATGGCTCGATGCCGATCACCCTCCGAGGCTAACTCGGTGGAGGATAGGTTGCCAAAGCTGAGGCCAGAATCATGGTTGAGATGTCTACCACAACTTTTTGTCTTTACTTAATTTTATCTTCAAGATCTTAATCATCCCTCCCTTGAATCTTTTAGATCTATCGGCTCAGCTGGAAAGCCTCCGATCATCTGCGGAGTATGCGACGGGATTCATCAATGCCAGAGGCGTCGTTCTGGTGGTTTGCTTGCACAACATCCCAAACCGTGTCAGAGAGGTCGCTCTTCATGGCGTTCGTCATGGTGCTGCCATGGCGTTGGCTGCTGCGCAAGCCCATTCTGGCCATGAGCTTTGGCTTCTTCCCCATGGTTTTCCAGCTACTGAACACCCTGGGGATCATGAGCGCCTGGTCGAGGATTTCTTTGACACCGCCAACTCTATAGCCCTCACTTCCATGCCAATGACATAGTAAACAAGGTGTTTTCTGGCCTATAGCTTGTAATAGGTGATACCAGCAAACAATTTCTTTGTCTTAAGTGGTTTCTCTTTTTCTTCGTACTTCATGTTCCATGCATCAATTTATCTATGTTTGCTTTGCTCTTATAGGCGATACATATTGTACTAGCTTTTCCCCCTTTGGGTCCATTTTTCGAACTAGAGGCGATACCCTTACAGTGTTGGCTATTAGAACCAATGATCGAACTAATCGGCTGTCAAGTATTAATCCAAACGCTAGGATAATATTTTTTTAGATATTTTCCGTTGATTGCTGTGTCAAACTCTTCTCCTCCTCCTAGTGTTTCTAGAAATATAAGCATTGTCAGGTGCACAACGTTTAATCCAATAAGGTCCTTCCCAATTAGGCGACCATTTGCCAAACTTGCTGTCCTTTGACTCGATCGGCAATTTTACTTTCCAGACTAAGTCCCCTTCAGAAAATTGTTAGCCCACTAGATCACCGGCTCAGGTGAGTCAACCACTCACCAGTCTTGCAGACCACGGTCGAGCACGAAAGATGTTGTTCGACCACACTCTATGGTCAGAGGTAGAAGAAGAGAGGGAGAACAGAGCACACACACAGTACAAGCACCAGCGTTGGCCAGAGCTCTGTATAGGATATGGCAAATCTAAACTCTCTTTGTTGAGTTGTAGTGGCAAACTATATATACAACTCTATCCATCTAGTCCTAGTACAGCTGCCATGCTGCTACAATAACTAGATAACACAGCAGGACTGACCTCTGCGCCTGTCTCTGCTGTGGCTACAGTGCGGTAGGTGAGCCGTTCGGCGTCTGCCTCTACAACTGCTACAGTACCACAACAGGGAGCCTTTTTGGCACCGCCTTCCCTTGTTGTGTGTTCGCATAAGGAAGCAATAACAATTCTTCCCCTAATCCTACTGCTATCCGAGCGGCTTGGTGAGGACATCCATGAGTTGCTGACCAGTTTCGACGAACTCAATGACGATCTGCCCTTCATCGACACAGTCCCAGAGGAAGTGGAACTTCATGTTGATGTGCTTGCTCCGGTCATGGAGAATCATATTCTTCGCGAGGACGATGGCGGGCTGGTTGTCCACCATCAGTGTTGGTGGGTGAGTTTTCACACCGGTCAGTTCGCCCATCAGCCGATGTAGCCACACAACTTGGCACGCCACTATGGCCGCCGCTACATACTCTACCTCGCACATAGATAGCGCCACCACCTTCTGTTTCAGCAATAGCTATGAAATTGGAGCCAACCCGAGGAAGACGAGCACTCCAGAGGTGCTCTGCCATCCGTCGATGTCCCCCGCCATGTCTGCATCACTGAACATAGTGAGCTACAGCCTACTCTCGCCGGTCTTGGGAAAGATGATCCCCTGATCCACCGTTCCCTTGATGTAGCACAGTAGACGCTTCACCGTAGCCTAGTGATCCTCTCTGGGATCCTCTGTGAAGCGACTGACGTAGCCAACGGTGAACGCAATGACCGGCCTCGTGTGGACTAGGTAGCGCAGACTGCCAACGATGCTCTGGTAGAGTGTTGCATGCACCTTCGCCATGGAGCTAGCCTTCGTCAGCTTCACCCACTCCTCCATCAGAGTCACGCATGGCTTGCACTCAGCCATGCTGCTACGCTCCAATAGCTTCGAGGCATACATGCTTTGACTGAGCATGAGTTTCTCTTTCCCCTGTCTCACCTCGATGCTGAGGTAGTAGGAGAGGGCGCCGAGATCGTTCATTCAGAAATGAGCCACCATCTCATGCTTGAAGCTGTTGATGTCCTCCATACACGCACTGGTGATGATCAAGTTGTCCACATACATGCCGATGATGAGCTCCTCCTTCCCCTATCACCGCATGTAGAGCGTGTGCTTGGTTGCGCACCATTGGAACCCAAACTCGCCCAGCGTGGCATCAAGCTTGGCGTTCCATGCTCGTGGGTCCTGCCGCAGCCCGTAGAGTGCCTTACATAGTTGGAGCACCATGTGCTCCTCTCCCTTGATGGTGAAACCTAGAGGTTGCCTAACGAAGACCATCTCCGCCAGCTCACCATTGAGGAAGGCTGATTTAATGTCCAAGTGATGGACGCGCCAGTCCTTTGCTGCTGCCAAGGCTAGTAGCAAACAAACAGACTCCATGCGCGCTACTGGTGCAAAGACTTCCTCGAAGTTGATGCCCTCGCTCTGAACAAAGCCTCAAGTGATGAGGCACACCTTGTGCTTGACAATGGCGCCAAGCTCGTCCCGCTTGACCTTGTACACCCACTTCAGGCTGATCAGACGGCATCCTGGAGGTGGATCGATGAGCTCCCAGCGTGAACGTGGGTGGTTCCTCTGCACTGACGAGCAGTAGCCCTTGGTCATTGAGTAGACGACTAGCTAGGCCTGAGGGCCCTGTGCCACCAACGAAGTCATCCAGCCTACAGAACCGCACCTCCTCACCTTCGTGGAAGGCATCCATGAACTTGGTGATGTCACTTGGAGGTGAGGAGAACTCGATCAGCATCGATGGAGTTCCCTGTTCTGCTAGAGTGCTCGGCACAGCACCTAGAGTGCTCGGCACACCGGTTGTTGTGCTCGGCACTACTCCTAGATAGCTCATCACCACTCCTAGTGTGGTCTACACCCCTCCGAGAGTGCTCGGCACACGTCTTGCAGTGGTCGGCACCACTACAAGACCCCTTGGTTTTGCTACGGGAGTGCTCGGCACCTGTCCTAGAGTGGTCGCCACCACTTCAGAACCTCTCGGCACCACTCCTGGCATGTTCAACATCCCTCTAGGAGTGATCGGCATCCCTCTAGGAGTGCTCAACACTCCTCCCTGAGTGCTCAACTTCCCTCCCAAAGTGCTCAGCACCACCCCAGGAGTGCTCGGCTCTATTGCTGGAGTGCTCGGCACCCCTCCCAGAGTGCTCGGCACCTCTTCCCCAACGTCTCCACCACCATGGATGACCAGGTGCTCGACGACGAAGGTGCTGGTGAAGCCACTAGCTTCCCCTGTGCTCAGACTGTTCTAGTCCCAAGCCGCCTTCTCATCGAACACGACGTCGCACGAGACAAGTACCTTGTCTCCACGTGGGTCATAGAGCCGATACGTCTTGGTACCCTCCGCATAGCCCAGGAACACCATCAGTGTGCTCCTGTCCTCTAGCTTGGTGAGGGTCGGCTTTGTCTTCCTGACGTGGCCAATGCAGCCGACTGTCTGAAGGAAGGACACGCTCGGCTTGTGCCCATACCAAGCTTTGAACGGTGTCTTGCCCATTAGGGCCTTGGTTAGAGCGCGGTTGAGGATGAACACCACCATGGTCACCACCTCACCCTAGAACCTTACCGGCATGCCTTTGGCCTTCATCATGGATCAAGCCATGCCGACCACCGCCTGGTTCCATCGCTCCACCACGCCATTCTGCTGTGGCGAGTACGGCGTAGTGTGGTGTCGCACCACACCCTGATCTGCGCAGTACGCAATGAACTCCATCGAAGTGAATTTGCTGCCACGATCAGTCCTCAGCACGTAGAGCTTTTTGCCGCTCTTGGCCTCCGCACGCGTCTTGAACTTCTTGATCGCCGCCGCTGCTTTGTCCTTGCTCGTCAGGAGTTGTAGCCACATGTAGCGACTGCAATCATCCACAAGCAGGAGAAAGTACCGCTGACCACTGTTTGTGGCTGGCGTGATCGGCCCGCAGAGGTCGCCATGGACGAGCTCGAGAGCGTCCTTCGTGCGATACTTGGCCACCTTTGGGAATGGTAGCCTCCTCTGCTTATTAGCCAGACAGTTGTCACACAGCTCGCCTCCGTCTTGATGTGGGGTAGCCCTGGAACCATATTCTCCAGCCGACCAAGCTCATCAAAGCTGAGATGTCTGAGCCAGGCATGCCAGAGCCATGGTTCCTTGGTGTGCCTTGCCGCTAGGCACACTAGCTACTCTACCTTCAGGTCGAGCAGGTACAATCGGTTCTGGGACCTCTTCACCTTGGTGAGAAGTCGCTGCTCTTTGTCCCTGATCCTAAGGACTCTGTCCTTGATCAGTACATCGCTACCGCGCTCATCCAGCTGACCAATGCTAATGATGCTTGAATGTAGCTGTCGGATGTAATATACATCCGTTAGCGCATGGTGCTCCCCGTTCGAGCACCTAAAGATGATGGTGTCGTGCCCTTGGATTGCCACCCTTGAGCCATCACCAAACTTCACCGTACCGGTAACATCGTCGTCGAAATCGGAGAAGGCTGCCTTAGAGCCCATCATGTGGTTGCTGGCGCTAGAGTCTAGGTACCACCGTAGCTCTTGGTCAGCGCCCACACATCTGAGGTGGACTTGGGCGCATGGTTCGTCGAGGTTGATAGCCTTTAGGGCCTTCCTAGGTCCTTCCACTGTCATCACCTCTTCCTTCTCCTTGGCCTCGACATCGTGCAGTGCACAGAACATCGCCATCAGGATAGTGGCCTCATCATCGTCATCAGCTTGCGCCAGATGAGCTTCAGTCTTCTTCTCCTACTTGTGATTTGGGTACTCTTATGCCCAATGGCTCATCTTTCCACAGCGCCAGCAGGCATTGGGGTTGATCTGCTTTTTCTTCTCTGAAGATGTCTTGCTGTGGTGCTTGCCATTGCTACCGTGGCTAGAGGCTACCTTGGAGTTCCTCTGAGTAGCCCACTCCACCTCTGTCAGCAGCAGTTTGCCGCTGTCCTTCATTGTTGTCGCCTGTTCCAGGTGCTTGTCCACCGCCCACAGATGGCCTATCATATCCTCACTGGTGAGGGTGGACAAGTCTAGCATCGTCTCTATCGAGAGAACGATCTGGATGTACTTTGTCGGCACAGAGTGGAGGTACATGGAGACCGCCTCCTCTTCATCGATGGTGACACCATGGCTCTTTAGCTTGCTGATGAGTATTTGCAAATGGAGGGAGAAGTCCTCCACTGTTTCACCATCCTTGAACTTGAGGTTGGTGTACTCCTGCTTCAGAAGCTAGGCCGTCGCCTTCTTTACGCGGTCGGAACCAACACGCATCGCTGCAATAGCCTCCCACACCTCCTTAGTAGAGCTCTTCACCCCCAACGGCTCCCTGTACTCTGTCAGTACAGTAGTGAGGATAGCCTCCAACGCTAACATGTCATCTTCTTCATTTTTGGTGCCTTTGTCAACAACATTCCAGAGCCATCGGGCTCTGAGCTTGACCTTCATGGTCACCGACCACTCTCCATAGTTGATGCAAGTCAGCATTGGCCAACTGGTGCCGCTGACCTCCCACACCATGCAAACAATGATCTCCTATCATGGTTGGGTAGCCACAGCAGTGCCACTGCTGTTGCCCATCTTTGAACTGTGCGTCATCGCCAACGGTTAGTCCAGCAACGGCATTTTTATGGCTTTGATACCACTTGTTAGCCCACTAGATCACCAGCTCAGGTGAGTCGACCACTCACCAGTCTTGCCGACCATGGCCGAGCACGACAGACGTTGTCTGACCACACTCTATGGTCAGAGGTAGAAAAAGAGAGGGAGAATAGAGCACACACAAAGTATAAGCACCAGTGTTGGCTGGACCTCTGTATAGGAGATGGCATATCTAAACTCTCTTTGTTGAGTTGCAGTGGCAAACTATATATATAACTCTATCAATCTAGTTCTAGTACAGCTGTCATATTGCTATAGTGACTAGATAATACAACATGACTGACTTCTGTGCTTGTCCCTGCTATGGCTACAGTGCGGTAGGTGAGCCGTTCGGCGTCTGCCTCTACAGCGGCTATAGTACCATAGTAGGGAGCCTTTTCGGCACCGCATTCCCTTACTGTGTGTCCACACAAGTAAGCAGTAGATTATCTAACAAAAATTGCTTGCCCTTGACCTTTTTATTGTAATATTTTGCAATCCTCAGTATATTGGCTTCGATATTCTCGAGAGCACGTAGCCGATGGCAACTTAAGTCCTCTAAGTCGTCTATCATAAGATTCTTGTAAACTTCGACTGACAAATCATTTTACAATGTGACACGCCTCGATCCAGTTCAAATTTCCTAAGGAAGGACTGTATTATGATCATACACAAGTTCATAAGGCAATGTTTTAATCGATCCATGACAGGCCATCCTATATGCCCATAGTGCCTCATTAAGCGTTGAATGCCACTTCCTTGGCTGCTCCTCAATCTTTTTCTTCATCAGCTTAATCATAATCTGATTGGATGCCTCTGCCTCGCCATTAGTCTGAGCATAGTAAGGAGACGAATTTAGTAGCTTAATTCCCATACTGGCAGCAAAATCTTCAAACTCTTCTGATGTGAACATTATCCCTTGATCGGTGGTGATAGTTTGAGGAATTCCAAACTTATACACATTATGCTCTTGGACAAAATCAACCATGTTCTTTGAGGTTACCATCTTCAAAGGAATTGCCTCAACCCACTTAGTAAAGTAATCTGTTGCTACCAATATAAACTTATGTCCTTTACTTGAAGGCAGAAAAATCTAGCCAATTAGATCAATCCCCAACCTCAAAACGGCCATGGTTTGATTATTGGATTCATAGGCGATGCGGGTGATCTCTGAACATTACCAAAGCATTGACAGTCTTGGCACCCCTTATAATATTCAAAACAGTCTTCCAGTATCGTTGGCCAGATATATCCAGTCCTTCAAATAATCCATTTTATCTTATAAGCTGATTGATGAGCTCCACATATCCCTTCATGTACTTCACCCATCAACATCTTAGCTTCTTCTTGATTTAAGCAACACCCCATCGACTATTTTGTAATATAGCCGATCACCTAGTAAAACATACTTAGTCAATTTGTACCTTAGCTTCCTGGTAACTTTCTATGATGGATTACTAAGGTAATCGGCTATTTGAACTCTCCAATCATTCTTCATGGTTTCACTACTTAAGACCTCTTGAAACACTCGATAACCTGACGCATTTTGAGCTAAACAATTGGTTTCTTGATTTTGTGCTCTTGGAATATATTTAAGAGAGATATGAGGAAATTCCTTGAGCAACCCTTGGCACTTATCATAATATCCCCTCAGAGCATCTTCTTTGCACTCATATAGGCCGACCAACTTATTAATAACTAACTGTGAATCTCACTTCAATTGCTAGGTGATCCAACTTGGCACTCTTGCTTATACTCAGGATCCAACTTGGCACTTACATATGTCAGCCTAGGCCTATCTCTAGAACCAATATCTACCTCTTCTAATTCATCGGCCGACGTGAAGCCATGTCCTAGTTTGCCATCTGTACCATCTATTAGATTATCCATTAAAACAAATTTTCAAAGCCGATTGCTTGGATCGGTTGTTGGCTTTCATTATTGAATCTAATGAAGCCTCCTTCCCATAACTTGCCAGAAAAGCACTCAAAGACTTCTAACTCTCAAAATACTAGATCGGCTGTTGCGATACTCATAGATTCATCAGCGTGAACCAGCTCGACATCATCTCCATGCTATTGAATCAAACACTGATGCATGGTTGATGGCACACAATAGTTTGCATGAATCTAATCACGACCAAGGAGTCAACTGTATGACCCTTTCTCATCGATGACGAAGAACATGGTGAGGAGAGTCTTACTCCCGATTATCAGTTTGACGTTCATTGCCCCCTGGGTCTTAGATGCATTACCCCAAAATCCTTAAGCATCATGTCGGTCTCAATCAAATCTCATGGTCCCTTGCCAAGTTTATGAAAAGTGGTGTAAAGCATAAGATTGATAGAAGCACCTCCATCCACCAACATATTGTTCATCGGCTTCCCATCAACAAAACCTTTTACATATAAAGCCTTTAAGTATCGATGCTTGACTGGCTTATCGAATATAGCCTGTTGTATAACTATCAACTTGGCAACTATTTCTTCATACTCCGATTCATCAAAATCTGAATAAACTTCTTGATATGTTGGAGCTCTAAATTCTGACGGCAATAGAAAAGTCATCTAAATATTGGCCGATGGTTGCCCTCTATCGACTGTTTGTTTAATACGCCACTCTTGAGGTTTACCAGATACATGAGCCTGTTCTAGCTCTCTATTCCTTAGGTGCTGCACTCTTCTTTTTTGGCTTCTTGTCAAACCTCCTGGACACCATTGGCTTTCCTACCAAACATATTCTTCCTCATTACTTTTCGCCTCATAATTAGCCCAGTTTTGATTAACAACTTATTTTCCAAGCTGATCATGAACACTTCTATTTTTAAGCGCCGATCCATGTTATTATGATGATACGCATCTTGAGCATGGATAGAACGACGGTTGGCTTGAGATTGCCTAAACTCCCAATATTGCTCGCTATACTCCGGACAGTTATTTCTGGTAGGCAATTTCAAACCTTCTTTCCAGCAATGTCTGAAGAAAGGACAATTCCAATGTGATTTGGCTTGTTTTCTTTCATACCTCTCTTTTTCCTGTTGACATTGGTATTCTTGCTCTTCTAACCAACGCTGATAATCATTTTCCTTCTGCCGCTGCCATTTGTTAAACAAAATTCAAGATGTAACACATGGCCTTGTCGTCCCATCCTTCGACGTCTCTTCTTGCTTATATTGGCTCTTTTATTGGTCATGACGCCTTCTAATTTCTCTATATTCATCAGCTGATATTTACATCTTGGGATCGACTGTTCCAGTTTCTTTTGATCTAACTGATGTTAAGACTTTAGTCTTCTCTTTAAGTAGCCTAGCATCAACCATGTTCCGATCTCTTGGGAAAGGATTATCATCAACTTTGATCTTACGAGGCGTATCAGATTTGAGCCTTCCTTGCTGAATAGTCCTCTGTATGTGTTGCCGGAAAACTATACACTCATTAGTGGAATGAGATGTAGCGTTATAGAATTTGCAGAATTTCTTGTTCTTCAACTGATCAGGGGGCAACATAACCTGATTATCGGGCAACTTGATCTGTCCCTTCTCGAGCAAGAAATCGAAGAGCTTGTCTGATTTTGTGACATCGAAGTCATAGCTCTCTTCGATTCTTCTTCCCCAAGGATTTGGCACTTTTACTATCTTCTTACCCTAATTCCATTCAGCCACAACAACCTCTTCATCTTCGTAGTCCTCATAGCCGTCATCGATTGAGTATGGATTATAGGTTTCGGCCATTGTGGTATTTTTTTGGAATCGGGTATCTCTACGCATATTCTAGAATTGGCTATTGAGCGCTGCCACTCGTTGAGCCAGCTGACCCAAGTTGTTAAATTCTTGTCCCAGCAGCTTTTCTCTCCATGCTGGTAACATTCCTTGAACGGCCAAAGCAGCAAGTTGATCATCGATCATGTTCAATGAGAAGCACAAATTTCTAGTCTCTCGAAACCTCTAAAGAAACTTAGTGCCTGATTCAGTAGTTCTCTACCTTATGGTTGTCAGATCAGTAATCTTCTTTTCTCTAGTCCCAGTATAAAAATATGTATGAAACTTCTTCTCTAGGTCAGCCAAATTGGCAATGGAGTTAACTAGCAATGATGAAAACCAAGTAAAGGTTGGCCCTAACAGAGACAAGGAGAAGAAACGAACTCGATGAGCCTCTTCAATGGATGCTTTGCCCAACTGTGTAAGATACTGACTGACATATTCTATTGTGCTTGTGCTGTCTTGGCCAGTGAACTTAGCAAACTCTAGGAGCCTATAATTTGTAGGAAGAGTGATCAAATCGTACCATTCTAGATATGGGCGTTTGTACGAGAAGGTCTGCCCTTTCGGCTTCAAACCGAACTGATTCTTTTTCATCTCGATCACTCTAAGCAACAACTCATCAGCATTTGAATTTGGATTACTCTATAATTGCTGATCCATCCGTGGATTAAAATTTCGGGTACCTTGATATCCTGGATTTAGAATCATGTGAAGGGTGTTGTAATCTATGCCATAATGATACCTTTGTAGAATCTTCATCTACTGGGTTCTCTACTGGTTTGTTGCTTGAAGTCTCTGATTGTAGATGTTAAGATCTATATCTCTACGAATCCTTTGAACTGATGGCACAATTTTTTGAGCCGACGATGGTATCTGGCCTGATGTGCCAAAATTGACCATTTGATTCCAAACTTGCCCTGTCGGCTGTTACACATGCCGTTCTGACGATCTAGGATTATACTGTGTCTAATTAGTAGTAGCACCCTGAACTTGCTCAGGTGAGCTCTGAACCACCTAAACATCATCATTACCAGCTGGTGTTGTTTCTTGATGGCTAGTACCAGCTTGATTAGTCCCCTAAGTCAATGGATGTGGAATATTGAAATAAGCCAGCCCAACCTGATCAACTAGAAACCCGTGAAACACCTCTTTCATGGTGTTGTGGAATGTGTTCAAGAAAACTTCATTATGATTCGACATGGCATTATGAACAGACTTGTTTACAGCTTCTACGAAGAAACGCCTATCTTCAGCTTCATCTTCTTCCATCTGCCCATGCAACAGAACTCTCAGTAGTGGATATTTTTGAACAATTGTATTGTCACATGTCTTGGTGTAGGACAACAAACACTTGTTCTGAAATTCTTCTATAGCCTTGCTGATGACATCTTTATCTCCATCAGGTAGGTCTTCATAAGGCACCATAAGGATGTCATTGTTGTTGTAAGCCATCATAATGATTGTGGGGTCCCACCGGGCGTGCAAAAACGCGTGTCGGCATGAAAATCGCGTCGACACATGAGCAAGCCAGAAGGATCTGCTCAATGGAGCTAGAGATCCGCTTGGCATCAACGCAGGGATAATCGATCCTGTGTATTCCTCCTGAGACGTGCCAGTCAATTTGACCCTACAATTGACAAAGAGAGAAAGTTTATCAGTAATTTAAGGTGGAATATGCCAGTCTGTGCCTAGACAGTTCCAATTGTGCCGCTTCGGGAGCAGCCAGACGTGAAAAGCGACTAAATAGCCGATACGCACAGAAATCGACTGTTACGGACTGTAAATCTCGTGGGTAGCGATTAATTTCATATTGATAGGTACAGTACTCATAGATGTAAATGAGATCATCAGCTAGACAGATGTTATTAGTATAAAGCATTGAGCCGATGAATCTAACGATAAAGGATATAGCATGCGAACAAATCGACTATCTGATATGAATAGACCTACAAACGCTCTGAATCTAATCTGTTACCACCAATAGTGAGGTTCGACCGAATTGATGGCAGCTATGATGATAGTAACAAACTAAAACCGAAGAATCCGTAAGAACATCCATATTTCGATAGGCTTTCCGAACAACATGCTATACGTGAAGGCTCTGATGAATCGGCTAAAATAGTCGATTCAGGTGAAGAGGACTACATCATGTGAATAATCAACTATTTCACATGGACAAACCTATGGACTCATCAGGCCTAACTTGCTATCTCTAACAGTGGGGTTCGACCGGATCGATGCAGCCATGAAAAAGACAACAAATCAAACCTTTAAGGTAAACAGATCTATTCACATTTAACATAATCGTATAAACATGCTGTAGGCGTTAACGCACAGGCGATCGGCTATTTAGCCGATGCAGGCATAGCAAACAGTTAAGATCACGCCTAATCAAGAATAGATCTACTAACGAGCATCCTCCAATCTACAGTGCTATCAGTGGAGATCGATCGGATCGTTATAGCCATAATAGTGAACCATAGACCAGATTTAACTAACCAGCAAACCTCTCCAAGATCATACGTGCCTTAACTGCGTACTATGCGTGACCAAGATCAAAATAGAACAGCCGATAAGGCATAACCTGTCGTTCATTGTAAGAAGTATCGTGTCATGACAAAGTAAACGACGGACCCAAAGGATATGAGGCCGATCTAAATCGATCTCGACCAGGCAGGTTGATATTGCTGCAAACTAATGACGATAAGAACATCAGCAAGATCGGTAACTTAATGAATCTATCGAAGGTTGCCACTCTTAGGTAGAGCCGATAACTTGACCTTAATCTAGTTCGAGCAGTGGAGGTCAACCGGATCGATGCAGCCGTACTTGAACTAGACAAGAGTCGATAACTCGCTTATACTAAAGTCGCAGTGGAGGTCGACCAGATCGATGCAGCCGTACGAACAGAAGTATAAGCCATGACGGTACTTACAGATAAACCGGAGGTCGGCCGGACCGATGCGGCCCTGCTTGCTGAAGAACTCGCCGAGATCTACTCTACTCCTACTCCTAAGTGTTGGCCGGAGCCGAAAAAATAAATAACTTGTGTTTGATTGATTGGATCTCTTTTTACAATAGCCGGGGTTCAATATTTATGCCCGGAGCCTAAACATGAATCTTACTTAAGTACGACTCATTATAATCTTTGGTATAGAATAAAACATACCTAATTTAAGATAACTTGGACCCTAATCTTTCTCTTTTTGTAGAGTCCGACATATTTCTCCCGGCGCCGACCGTAGCTTTTGTCGTTATCTGCTGGCGCTATCTGAAGAGAGCCGATTTCAGCGCTGCATTTGAATCAGCTGATATCGTCTTTATGCAATCGATTCCTTGATGACATGATCTTGGGAGCTTCGAGTTCCTGTAATTCTTCTTTCCAAATTTTGATGTAAATAAATATATCTATACTATAATATTAAAGAGAGAAATTTCTTTTTTCTATCTCTCACTTTCACTCTCTCTTCCATCCGTCTGTCAATCCTCTTTTGTCTCTTAGTCCATCGTCCACTCCTACATACCCTTCTAGCTTTTAGTTTGGAGCTGTAAAATCTTTATTGTTGCCTGACTGCTCATGTCATGGCCTAAGCCACGTCTTTCTTAGACTCACAATAGATAGACTAAAGTAAAACTAGCTTAGCCAATTTCGTCATGCTCCTCTGCAGCGTAGCCGAGGAATCAGCTTAGCCGATTCCAAAATCTGGCTTAGCCGGCTTTGCTGACTTTTGTTCCCATTTTGGTGTCAGCAGTTCTATCTAACCAACACAAACAAATTAAGCAACGCCAGCAGCTAGCACGGTCTATGCAACATGCACTGCTACACTACACGGCTTCCGAGCATAGCTCGCTGTATGTCCTCTATGCTTTCTTGATCCCTCTCTTCCAATGCAAAGGGCCGGCATAGTACGTACGGCTAGGTATCAAAGGCGGTGCACGTGATCCCTCTTCCAATGCAAGGGCCTGCATATACGCCTATCTCCCAGGCGAAGGCAGCGGTGGTCTTCGTGCTGGCCGGTTTACCTCCGGCGCGTACGTCCGTCCATGCAAGGGCGAGGTGCGAGCGTACACGCGCTGCGACGCAGCGCCGTGCTCGTCGTGCATGAAGGACAAATGAACAATGGAATACATGGTAACATGCACGCGGAGCTGGACGGCCGGCCGTGCGAGCGCACGCACGCACGCAGGCAGAGGCAGGCCAGCGCCTGTGCCTGCCCAACAGCCCAAAGCAGCAAGCCAGCAAGCAAAGCAGACGTCGAGCCGGGCCGGGACGGGATGCGGCCGCTCGCGCGCTCGGAGCTTCACGCTGTGTGCTCTCTCGGGACTCGGGTCCAGGGAGCCAAGTCGAACCGGTAGTCAGGAGGTGTGTGTGTGGCTGAGCTCGTGGTCGTGGCGCATCGTGTGTTTTCGTACAACACACAGACAGGCAGGCACAGAGGGGACGTCATTGCAAAACGGCTGACTCTGCCAGCCCTGCCTACGCTACAGTCCACAGATGCGTATGGTCGGTGGCATGCAGCGGCTGCCAGCTGACGGACGGAGCGAGGGGACACCCCACGCAGACGCATTGGCCTGGACGGGCACCGCGTGTTCCGGCAGGACGCTGCGCCTGTTGCCGGTTTTGCGCTTCACTGATTCAAGCTAGCTGGCCAGGGTTCAAGGGCTTAACATCATAACATGGATGTGGAAAGTGGAGACACATTATACACGTCGGCAAAATTTGAAGTCTCATATCCTCATTTTCTATATGTATTGGAACGATGAGGTGCTGTGCCTAATTGAGGTACTCATGTGTGGAGCAGTAACCTTTTCCTTTGGAATAAATTCGGGAGCAATACGCAGCAAGGCACGTTATATAAATCAAGGGACCTTGCAGACAAGCCCACTTCTCCGAAAAAACAAGTCATGCAGTTTGATCCCGGTATTTCACCATGTTCCGCATTACTAGCTTGGGCTCTGCCCATCGTTCTGCACAGTAATGGGCCAGACAGTTCACCGGCTGCCTCCCCAGCGCCCAGCGGGCGTGGTGCAGACTGCACCCAAGCCGGTTTTTCTGGGCCGCAGCGTGCCTGGGCTTCGCGTCAGGCCGTGAATTCGCAACCAGGCAGTGCTGCAGTGGCCACTTCCACACGCAGAACAGCTGCAGCCTGCAAACTCTGAACTACGGTTCAGATTCTTCAGAAAGCAATGCATCCAAACAATGCCCACAACTCCTACCCGGGAAGAGCTACGGATGCACCAGCCATTCCACGTCGCTAGGAGTACATCCCAATCCCAAGAACAAAGGCACACAACAGATGAATAATTCAGACTGTTATAAGCAGTGCACCAAGCTCTGGCAATCTCAAGTTCAGAACTTCAGATCAGAATCAAGCACCAGATGGCACAACTCATATATAGGATATATGAGCAGCTTGCAAGAACACGTTGTGCCCAACTGTACAACAGGCAGGCCATTTGAGCATCTCCGGCAGTTTTCCAATACCTCCCCATATCCCCCATAAAACTATCATATTGGGACAGCTATGCATTTTTCTTGCTCCAGCAGTTTCCCAATACCTCTCACTTTTTTTTGTGGTACCAATATTTCCCTCATTGGGGAGATACAACTCCCCCAATACCATGGGGACCATCCCAACTACCACTTTTCAACCATATTTTCTCTTACACTCCTGTAGGACCCACCTTTCATATGGGTATTGGGGAAGATATATTTGGGTACTGCTGCAGCATCTCCCCCAATAAATCTATAAAGTGATATTGGGATACCCCAATACCATCTTATTAGGGAAGTTGTATTGGGAGATTGCTAGAGATGTTCTTATACTACGCAACCCTTTTCAGGCTTGGGAGTCTCAAAGCCTTGGCAGGCGTCATTGGGGAGGTGGACGACGACGTGCCATGATGACGAGGACGATGTCCTACTCACTCATGGGATCGGAAACCAGGCTCTGGTAGTAACATTTCGTGCGATGTTGCTGTCGTGTGCCGTCTCATCGTGCGGCGGCAGCGCGGGGCGAACGGACGGGCCAAAGCGGTAGCCTCCAGAACTGTCGCTTCCACGGCGGATTCGGCATTGTGTCGTCGCCGCCGGCAGCAACGGCCTCCTTCTCTGAGCTTAGCATGTTTCACCATGGTCCCCATCGCCACCGCCGCCGTGGTCCCTGCCGCGGCCCCTGTCGCCACCGCCGTGGTGTCCACCCTTGGGCCCGACGTCGTGGCCCATCCGCCAATCCCACACGCGCCACCGAGCTGCCAGCGTTGGGCCTTGAGAAGCCTCGTCACCTTCCGCAACCAAGAATTCACTTAATAAACCAATACCTAGACACAAACTCTTACCTAGCCACATTAGACTTTTCCTATCTCATCTATAGGTTAGTGATCCGCTTGACCAACCTGTTTACAAAAGGCATTCCTCATTTTATGCGTACAAAAGTGATAGTGGGCGTCACACCACAAAGAAGGCGTCAAACCCCAAAAAAAACCCAGGCATAGAAAACCCCCAAACCCTAAAGGGGAGCTTGATTACCTCGCGCGTGAACAACAAGGCAGGCGCCACATAGAACAGGCATGGTGCAAGCCGGCTGGCAGGGAACATGGTCTTGATGTGACCTAGGGTCGCTGATCGCTCTCTGTCGATTACTCTCCGAGGCCACGCAAGCATGGGCAGGGAGCATCGCAGACAGGGAGCCGTTGCGGAAATTGTGGAAATGGTATTGGGCTCTCTTTATTAGGAATGTCTTCCACCAAAAGCGGAAAACCCCGTTAACCCGTTACCGATCGGATCGTCTGAACTTTTTTAGAGGGTACAACTTAGGCACGTGCATGACCCGCACACTCTCACTATGGGAACCAGGAGCTTTGCTGAGTGCCAGGGGCACTCGGCAAAGTCCCAAAAATACTCGGCAAAAGGGTTTGCCGAGTGCGTAGGTTTTAACGGTAAAGAGCTGTTTGCCGAGTGTCAATCGTCCGGCACCTGGCAAAGACTTTGTCGAGTGCCTAAAAAACACTCGGCAAATATTTTTCCAAACAAAATAAAAAAAACAGCACCACCACGCAAGCCCCTCCACCAACAGCGTCGCCGCCATCGCCGGCGAGCTCATCGCCTACTCGCGCTCGACTGGCTTGTGCAGCTCCGGCGAGCTCACCACCACCACCATGCCTCCTGCCGACGCCATGCCACCACCACCACCACGCCGCCACCGGGAGAGAGGGGGGAGCGGCGGCGGCCGAATCCGGGGAGGAGGAGGGGAGGGGCGGCACCCGGATCTGGAGAGGGAGGGGAGGACAAGGCCACACCGGAGAGGGAGGGTAGGGGCACGCCAGAGGAGGGGAGGGAGGGCCCGCGCCAGAGAGGGAGGGGAGGGGCGTGCCATAGGAGGGGAGGGAGAGGGGAGGGGTGCGCCGGAGGAGGGGAGGGTGGGGCCACGCCAGAGAGGGAGGGGAGGGGTGCGCCGGAGGAGGGGAGGGAGGGGAGCGGCGCGGTGGCGCTAGAGAGAGGGCGTGGGCGGGTGGATCTAGGGAGGAGGCACGGGAGGAGGGAGGGGAGCTGAGGGGCCGGGCAGATCTAGTGAGGGGAGGGCGGGGCTGCGCCTGAGAGGGAGGGGAGGGGGCACGGCGGAGAGGGAAGTGAGGACAGGGCCGCGCTAGCGCCGGAGAGGGAGGAGGGAAGGGCGGGGCCACGCCGGCGCTGAAGAGGGAGGAGGGGAGGGAGGGGAAGGTGGGGACGCACCGGCGCCAGACAAAGAGGATAGAAGGGAGGGGAGGGGGGCACGCCGGAGAGGGAGGGGAGGGGCACGCCAGGCCGAAAAGGGAGGAGGGGAGGGAGGGGAGGGGCACTCGGCGGGGGAAGAAGAAGGGGGAGGGGAGGGGCGCCCGCTGGGGCCGGTTAATTAAGTAGGGTTTTTTTTTCCTTTGTCGATTGTCCTAGATCTAGGCACTCGACAAATTTGTTTTCATTTTTTTTCTTCTCCTTCTTTTCTAGAAAAAGATTTTACTTCTTTGCCGAGTGTCCTAGATCTAGGCACTCGGCAAAGTTTTTTTTTCATTTTTTTCTTCTCCTTCTTTCCCAAAAAAAAGATTTTACTTCTTTGCCGAGTATAAAAAAGAAAATACTTGGCAAACCCCCTCTTTTGTCGAGTGTTTTTAGCGCAGCACTCGGAAAAGAACTTGTTTGTCGAGTGCCTGAGAGAATACACTCGGCAAACATAAAAACAATCAGCAAATTTGATGTTTCCGGTAGTGTATGCGCGAACATCACAAACTGACTCCCGAGCCGGTGCGGTGCAGATCGTAGGCCAGTTTTTTCTAGGCCATGGCTTGTGCCTGGGTTTGTGGGCTTCGTGGACACCGATCATGGTGAGCCCATAAATCCATAATCAGGTCGTGGGCACTGGCCACTTCCACACTCAGCCATGTTTGGAGAGATTCTAAAAGAAGCCATGTTTGGAAATGGAGCTCAGCACAGAATTCAGATCATTAACGCAATCTAATCGCTCTTCAGAAAGCAATGCATCTAAATAACGCCACAGCTCCTACCGGGAAGAGCTACGGATGCACCAACACTTCATGCCAAGAATAAAGGCACACGAAAGATGAATAATTTAGAATGTTAAGCAGTGCACCAAGCTCTTGCAATCTCAAGTTTATAACTTCATATTAGAATGAAGCACCAGATGGCACAAGCCATATATGCTTATAGGACATAGGAGTAGTATCGGTGCAGAAAGTGACTAACACGTGAATATTTGTAGTTTTGCTGTACGTTGTGATCGGATGTGGCCTAGCACTCAATGACACAGGGTTTATACTGGTTCAGGGAACACGCCCTACGTCCAGTTTGAGTCGGTCGGTGACTTTATTCCTGAGCCTAGGTGCTTAAAGTTTGCTGTTGAGTTACAAACGAAAGGGAGAAAGATGGAGGATGTAAGAGGTCCGGTCGGACTCTAGTCTAAAGGGCCGAGAATGATGGGAGCTCCGCTATGTGCTAAGTGTTTGGGCGTGTCCTCGAGGTTTGAACCTAGTGGTTCTGTTGTGGTGTGTGAGTGAACTCATCCTCCCCTTTGGGAGAGAGCACACCCCTTTTTATAAATGAAGGGGATGGTCTTACAAAAGAGAGAGTGTGTATGCTAAGTCTTGTTGCCCACGCCGTCGGGTACAAGATGTTTGTAGGCGCCCATAGCACTGTTAATGTCAGATGCATGTGAGAGGTTGCGTCATCTTCTTCCGGTATGGCAGACATCAGTGCCTGTCATATTGTTGATGCCTAGAGGCATGCAAGGAGTTTTACCATGTTCGTCTGATATTGGAGTTTGCGGGCTCCCACAACACTGTAGGGCAAATGTCGGCGCCCACAACACTGCTTAGGTTGTGACATGCCTGGAAGGTTGCAGGGCACTCTTCTGACATGTCTTGTAGGTGTACAGGGTACGGTCCTAGGTATTGCGGTTGACTTGAGTGCCCTGTCCTACTTGCTCCGTCCTTTTCCTGGTCCTCACCGAGCGGGCGTCCCTAGTCGGTTGGTCCCAGTTGGCTCCGACTGCACTAGTCAGTGAAGAGCTACAAGCAAGGGTTCGGTGCGTCCCTAGTCGGAGACGTGGGTCGGAGTTCGGAAGCGGTGTTCGACCAGGCCTTCCGGTCGAAGAGGCGGGCTAGAGTCAGAAGCGAGTGTTGTTCCTCCTTGGCCAGGCCTTCCAGTCGGAGAGGTGGGCCGGAGTCGGAAGCGAGCGTTGTTCCTTCTTAGCGAGGCCTTCCGGTCGGATCGGATCGCCCTTCTGGCCTTTCATTTAGGTGTTTGGGCCAGCCTAGGAGTTTGTGCGTCGTTCGCAACGTCATCTGTTGGGCCGAGTGTCGGTGCAGGACCCATGAGATACCCTGAAAGGAAGGGAGAAGATCTAGTCTAACTAGGATTCTTCCCCTGTAATCTTAGTAGTAGTATTATTCTGTAATCCTACTAAGAACTCTCATTATAAACCGACTAGGATTCAGACCTCCTGACTATATAAAGGAGGGCAGGGATCCTAGGGACGATGACTTTTAACAACACAACACTTGACAATCAATCCAACGCAAAGGCTAACGCCGACTGGACATAGGGCTATTACTCGATCAAAGATCGAGGGTTCGAACTAGGATAAATCGACTATCTCTTGCGTTAACCGTCGAGTTTCGCATACGCTGAAGCCCGACCATACTACCTCGAGTACCCCCGTGGCAGGCTATCGGTGGTCAAACATCGACAGCTGGCGCGCCAGGTAGGGGCTTTCGACGAATTTGCACCCGAGAGCTCGACGGACCTCATCAACATGATCTTCTCGACGGGATCAACCTTCATCTTCAGTTTATGGATCTGCGAGGCAGGCAACGATGGCAAGCTCCAAGGCCATCTCCTCGAAGATTCGGATCATCATCAAGACCTTTCCATTTCAGCGACAACGACAGATCAACTTGTCGGAAGATTCACACAGCTCGTGATGTCCGATCCAACTCAGATTTCGCGGCTTCACGTATCCAATTCAAACTCAGGCTCCGCTTCCGAGACGGAGTCCTATCCGAGTTCTTTTGGAAAACCAAGTTATTTTCCAATAAGGCTCCGGAACGCGACATCAACCTATCAAGAATACAACTCGGAGTAGACTTAGAGCACTCTAAAGAACACAGGTCCTTTTCTGCTCGGTCTCGGCAACATGGCAATGTCTTATCGGGCACAGCTCGAAAGATCTCTTAATCCAGTGCTTGGAGTACCACTGACAGAAGCTCAGAAAGGTCTCGTACTAACTGTAACATCTCAAAACTGCATTATCCACTGGCCAGGTTCTGTTCCTGAGGATAGCAGTACCCAGCTAGTTGATACAACAACGACAACAGCTCTACCCTACCAAGAAGGAGACTCGATCTGCGACCCTGAAGCCTCTACTGAAGTTATCAACAACTCTGATAGCACGGAAACCAACGCTGATTATAGAACAACTCACGCTCGAGAAGTATTCATGATTTGCCGTCCTCGATCACCATTGGTTCCCCCTGAAGCGCCCGATGTTAGGTCTTCAGATGAATCCGAATCCAACATATCACCAATTACCTAGGGCACGATGGTGAGACTGAGAGTCAGAGGCAAGCCAGAGAGAAAGAACAAATTAAAACAATGATGTCAACGCCGTGCTAAGCAGCGCAAGGAAGCTTGAATCAAATATGAGTCAGACCTAGCCGAGTACAATAGAAGAAAATCAGAGCGAGAGGTCAAAGAAGGACGAGCAGTGAATACACCCTACGATAAGATCCGAGAAGCACTAGAAGATCTCAGGGCGACTTCACATCCCAATGAAAAATAAGAACAACTCCGGGACTTTCTCCGATCAACAGTCCCAAGGACGCATGACAGAAGGGCCCGCTCAAGACTACATGATAGGTCAACATCTCATGAGCAGGAAGATCAAAATCTAAGGAAGTCCGCTTTCTAGAGACTTGGACCAAGTGGAAGTCACAACAGAGAAAGCAGAAGAAATCATAGTCAAAACGATCGAGTCGAACAACCAAGAAAGGCCAGAAGCAAAGCACCTACTTGGACAGCCACGCAGAACTACTCTCACCAAGACAACAGTTGGCAAGAAGGGGGCGCGGAATCAGAATACACAGAAGCTAGAACGCATGATAGATTCCCCTGTTTTACAAACAGACTTGCTTCAATATGACTGCCTCACAAGTTCAAGCCGTCCAACCACTCCAAGTATGATGGCAAGACCGAACCAAGGCAGTGGCTCAGGATTTACTCGCAATCGATTGAATTGGCCGGAGGAGATGATGACATCAAGACCTTGTTCTTTCCCATGGCCCTAGAAACCATGCCCCTTCAATGGTTTGACAAATTGAATCCAGGATCAATCAGAAATTGGGAGGACTTGCAAAGAGCTTTCTGTGAAAATTTCATGGGTATGATTACACACCCAATCACCCACATAGAGTTAAAATGACTCAAGCAGAAAGGAGGTAAAAGCCTCAGAAATTACTATCAACGGTTTGGCGAACTACGAGCTCAAGTACATGACATCACCCAACGAGAAGTAATCGAAGCTTTCTCTCATGAAATCATGGCTAGGTGGCAATTTCAAGACTTCTGCAAAGAAAACCCAAGAAACAATGAAGAATTCAGACAAACAGTGAAAAAGATGATTACCATAGAGGAAAAGACACGAGAAAGATTCCCAGATAGAAACAACCGAGACAACTTAGATAGGTAAAATCCTCAAAACAGCAGACATCGGGAAAGAAAACGTGGACCAGACAACACCATAGCAGTGACTGACAAATCAAGGAAGTTTTCTAAGCCCAGGAGGTATGACGACATTGAAAACATGCATTGCATCTTGCACCCCAAAGGAAATCACACCATCGGAGATTGCTACAACTTCAAAGATCGATACACAAGGAAAGATAGTAAAGAGAATACCAAAGAAGGTAATCAGAAAAAAGAAGAAGACAACCATGAAGATAAGGGATTCCAAAAATTCAGGGGGACAGTAGCAGTGATCTTTGCCGGGGTTCTAGATTCCAGAAGCAAACATCAAGAAAAGCTAGCGTTATGAACCATCATGGTAGCAGAACCTGCTACACCAAGATATCTCAATTGGTCACAGTATCCAATCCAATTTTCAAGAGAAGACCAATGGACTAGCGTAGGAAACGCAGGCCATTACCTGCTGGTTCTAGATCCAACTATTGCTGGTATGACCGTTACGAAAGTACTAATCGACGGGGGAGCCGGACTCAACATCATTTTTTCAGAAACTCTAAGGAAGATGCGACTACAACTCGCCAGGATGATTACATCAACAAGCATGCCTTTTTATGGCATAGTACCCAGCAAGGCAGCAATGCCACTTGGAGAAATCACTCTACAAGTTACTTTTGGGACTCCCTCGAACTACCATACAGAGTTCATCAAGTTTAAAGTTGCAGACTTCGATTCATCATATCACGCAATCCTCGGGCGCCCAGCACTAGCAAAATTCATGGCAATACCACATTATCCGTACCTGTTGCTTAAGATGTTAGGGCCTAATGGTGTCCTTTCTCTTCGGAGTGATTTGAAGCGCGCTTTTGACTGTGATGTTCATGCAATCTAAATTGCAGCAAAATCACAGGCCGTCGATGGAAGAAAAGAAATAGCCACTGTTGCAGCAGAAATGAGCCCAGAAGAGCTAGTGATACCGGCTAAAAAACCCAGCATCCTAGCACCACCAAAAGAAGCCGACGTCAAGCAAATCGACCTGGGCACCGGTGATCCCTCCAAGACGGCAACCATCAGTGCCCACCTCTCGGCAAAATAGGAACTCGCGCTCACCAATTTTCATCGGGACAACAAAGATATCTTCGCTTGGAAGCCGACCGACATGCCAGGGGTCCCAAGAGAGTTGGCTGAGCACTGAATTGATATCAATGAAGGCTCCAAGCTAGTGAAGCAACGACTATGATGATTCTCACCCGACAAGAAGGCAGCAATTAAAAAAGAAATTACAAAACTAATGGCAGCCAGATTCATTAGAGAAATCCTCCATCCAGATTGGCTAGCAAACCCAGTTCTGGTACAGAAAAAGAATATGGACGAGTGGCGCATGTGTGTCGACTACACAGATCTCAACAAACACTGCCTGAAAGATCCGTTCGGGCTACCACGCATTGATCATATAGTTGATTCAATAGCAGGATCTACCCTATTATCCTTCCTTGATTGCTATTCAGGATATCACTAGATTACATTAAAGGAACAAGACCAGAGTAAGACATCTTTCATCACCCCATTCGGTGCTTACTACTACAAAACCATGTCATTTGGACTCAAGAATGCTGGTGCCACTTACCAAAGAGCTATCCAAACATGCCTCGGTGATCAGATCGGCGAAAACATAGAAGCATACGTGGATGATGTAGTAGTAAATACAAAGAACCTGGATACACTAATTGAAGACTTAAAGCAAACCTTTGAAAACCTAAAAAGATGGAGGTGGAAATTGAATCTAAACAAGTGTGTATTCGGAGTTCCTTTAGGACAACTACTCGGATTCTTGGTCAGTCATCGCGGAATCGAAGCAAGCGCCAAGCAGATCCGAGCCATAACAGAGATGGGCCCTCCTCAAAGTGTCAAAGATGTGCAGAAACTAACAGGCTGCATAGCGGCCCTCAATCGTTTCATATCAAGACTGGACGAAAAATGGTTACCTTTCTTTAAATTGCTAAAGAAGATAGACAAGTTCGAGTGGACAGAAGAAGCCAACGAAGCTTTCAAGAAGCTCAAGGCATACCTCACCTCCTCACCCGTTCTCACACCTCCGAAGAAATACGAAGACATGATGTTGTACATCGCGGCAACTTCTACTGTGATCAGCACAGCAATTATCGTAGAAAGAGAAGAAGAAGGGCGTGTATATAAAGTACAACGCCCCATATACTACATCAGCGAAGTACTGTCAGAATAAAAAATCCGATACACGCATGTGCAAAAATTACTCTCCGCCCTCCTGATCACTTCACACAAGCTTCACCACTATTTTGAAGGCCACAAGATTACTGTGGTGATAGATTTCCCACTAGGAGACATCCTGCACAACAGAGACGCAACATGGTGCATATCTAAGTGGGCAGTTGAACTTGGTGCTCTCAATATCGATTTCACCCCATGGAAGGCAATTAAGTCTCAGGCCCTGGCCGATTTTGTTACCGAGTGGACAGAAATTCAACAACCTATGTCAAGTATAATCCTTGATCATTGGAAGATGTACTTTGATGGATCACTCAAGCTAGGCAGAGCCGGTGCAGGCGTCCTCCTCATTTCTCTAGATGGAAAACAACTCAAGTACGTCCTTCAGATATTATGGCAAGCTACAAACAATGAAGCAGAATACGAAGCCCTCATCCATGGGCTACGAGTGGCAATTACCCTCAGAATCAAGCGTTTACTCGTATACGGTGATTCAGCAGTAGTCATCAATCAAGTCAACAAAGATTGGGACTGCACCAAAGAAAACATGGGCGCCTACTGTGCTGAAATACGAAAGCTCGAAAAACATTTTTAAGGATTAGAAATTCTACACATCCTATGTGATTCTAATATTGCGACAGACGTCCTCGCCAAGCTTGGATCAGACAGGGCGAAGGTCCCACCCGGTGTATTCATAGAGGAGTTATCAGCTCCCTCTATCAAATAACCCGGTGAGATAACCCCTAAAATCTCAGCTAATGGCACCTAGATTTTGGTAATCACCACTTCATGGACCCATGTTTTTATTGATTACATCAAAGAGAATAAGTTGCTAGCGGAAAAAGATGAAGCTACCCGAGTTGTTCGTAGAAGCAAGAATTACGTCCTAGTAGGAGACAAGCTCTTCATAAGAGCCACATCATCAGGAGTACTCCTAAAATGCATCTCATTTGAAGAGGGCAAAGAGATCCTAGACGAAATACACTCAGGTTGATGTGGAAATCACGTCGCTTCAAGAACACTAGTCGGCAAAGCATTCCGCACCGGTTTCTACTGGCCAACCGCTTTGAAAGACACAGAAGAACTCATCAGAAGATGCAAAGGTTGTCAAATGTTCGCAAGACAAGCTCATGTGCCAGCTCACAACCTCATCTGCATCCCACCCACTTGGCCTTTCTCCTGCTGGGGGCTGGATCAAGTAGGACCTCTCAAGAAAGCAAAAGGTAGTTGCAAGTACATCTTCGTAGCAATTGACAAGTTCACAAAGTGGATTGAATACAAACCACTCGCAAAATACAGCGCAGCCAAAGCAGTAGAGTTCATCCAAGACATTATGCACTGCTTCGGCATGCCCAATCGAATCATCATAGATTTGGGTTCTCCCTTCACAGCCATAGAATTCCAAAGTTGGGCACAGGACTGCGGTTTCAGAATAGATTACGCATCAGTCGCACATCTAGAGGCCAACGGATAGGTGGAAAGGGCTAATGGACTCATACTAGCCGGATAAAAATCAAGATTGTATGAAGAACTAGTGGACTATGGATCAAAATGGGTTGAAGAATTACCCAAGGTCGTATGGGGGCTACGGACTCAAATAAGTAGAGCCATCGGATACTCACCTTTCTTCCTAGTTTATGGATCAGAAGCCGTACTACCTACCGACTTGATCTGGACGTCACCAAGGATAGAACAATATGACGAAGGAGAAGCAGAACACACCCGAAGATTAGAACTTGACAGTATAGAAGAAGTCAGAGTAAACGCTACCCTTCAATCAGCAAGATACCTCTAAGGATTAAGATGCCACTACAACAAGAATACCCAGTCTCGATCACTACAAGTCAGAGACCTAGTACTAAGAAGAATACAAAAAACTGACATAAGTCATAAACTACTCAGTCCATGGGAAGGTCCTCTTATCATCACAAAAGTCACCGGACCAGGTACATACAAGTTGATAACCGAAAACGGAAAAGAAGTCAACAATACATGGCACATCAGCCAGCTAAGAAGATTCTACGCATGAAAACAACTCAAGGGAAAATATATATACAAGCCACAAGAGATCAATGTTCATGATCAATAAAGATGAGGCTCATCGACAACATATGTACTATTATGACCTATCAATGTTCATGATCAATAAAGATGTTTCTTTCTCAACAACATATGTCTTATTATGGCTTTCCCCGAGTTGTTTCCAATGAGCATACCAGCCGAGAGCAAAAGGGCTGAAAAGATGCTTGAGCCCATCGATGAGGGTAGCTAATAAGCTAACACCCGAACAAAAAAGCAAAATGGCTAAAAAGACGCCTGAGCATACCGGCCAAGAGCAAAAGAGCTAAAAACATGCTTGAGCCCGCCGATGAGGGTAGCTAATAAGCTAACACCCAAACAAAAAAGCAAAATGGCTTAAAAGATGCCTGAGCATACCGGCAGAGAGCAAAAGAGCTGAAAACATGCTTGAGCTCGCCGATGAGGGTAGCTAATAAGCTAACACCCGAACCAAAAAAGCAAAATGGCTGAAAAGATGCCTGAGCATACCAGCAGAGAGCAAAAGAGATGAAAACATGCTTGAGCCCGCCGATGAGGGTAGCTAATAAGCTAACACCCGAACCAAAAAGCAAAATGGCTGAAAAGACACCTGAGCATACCGGTAGAGAGCAAAAGAGCTAAAAATATGCTTAAGCCCGACAATGAGGGTAGCTAATAAGCTAACACCCGAACCAAAAAGCAAAATGGCTGAAAAGACGCCTGAGCATACTGGCCAAGAGCAAAAGAGCTGAAAAGATGCTTGAGCCCACCGATGAGGGTAGCTAACAAGCTAACACCCAAACCAAAAAGCAAAATGGCTGAAAATACGCCTGAGCATACCGGCCGAGAGCAAAAGAGCCGAAAAGATGCTTGAGCCTGCTGATGAGGGTAGCTAATAAGCTAACATCCGGACCAAAAAGCAAAATGACTGAAACTAAGCCTGAGCATAAATCAGAGTAATTCCAAGACAAGGCCCTCCAGCTCCTTGTTCCTAATAGCAAGAGGCTCGGGGGCTACACTCAGAAGATCCCGAGAAGCTCTACACAGTTTCGCTCAAGAAAGCACTCAGATGACGCTTGTTCCTGCTCAACAAGACTTGAATGAACAAGACAAGGCTTCCAGAACTCAACCATGAAGTGCTCGGGGGCTTATCGATCCTAGGATGTTTTTGCAACCACAGATAGGACCAGATGCTGACCACACTCTGAGTTAAGCCAAAAAGAAGAAGCTAGAGATGTCCTAAGTCTTTTCAGTACTAACAAGAACAAAAAGTTTGTCGAGACAACGATCTATACCGAGTTGTTTACAAGTCATAGACAAAAGCCAGACAAGCACTCGACAAATCAAGGAAGTCTGCCAAAACATCAATCTACATATATCAAGTTGTTTACAAGGCACAAACTAAAGCCAGGAAAGCACTCGACAGATCAAGAAGGTTTGTCAAGACAACGATTTACCTAAGCCGGGTTGATTACGAGACAAAGAAATACAGACAAAGAAGACATCAACAAAAAATAAAGAATCTCCATTTAGTCTTCAAGTATACTATTTTATTACAGAAGTTGGAATACAAAGGTCGATTACATCAAGCATTATCATCAGGAGAAGAAACATCAATGTTAAGATTATCTACAATCTTCCTGGCTAAATCATCGACCTCGGGCTCCAACTTCTCAACAGCATCTAGATACTCTTGGCTCTCGGCTTGATCAGCAACCTTGGACAAAGGAAAGTCTAGAGAAAGAACCCAGACCTAGGCAAGGACATTCCTAGTACAAAGATGGGCACACCTCTTCATGAACTCCTAGAAACAGGTCAGCACTTGGGGAATGAACTGAGCCCAAGAATGACCATCATCTGCTGGAGTCCGGAGAAGGTCGGCTACTGACCGAAAAGACTTCCACAAAGCTTTCTAGTTCTCAGTAGTCGTTGCCAACTTGCCAGTCAAGTCCTCAACGGAATTTTGGGCCTGGACAAGATCTCTGTCAGCTCCACGCCTAATCAATTTAGTAAGCGCGAGTTCTTCTTCTGCTTGAGTAATTACCTCCTGAGCCTTATTATGGCTAGTACGAACGAGTGTCTTCATCTCCTCGACACCCTCCGAGAGCTTCTGCTTTTCAACTTGGAGAGCTAGACCAATCAACAAAAGATAGGTCAGCAGAAAGGCAAATTTGAATACAAAGGGAAGCAAAAAAGAACTCATGATACCATGGCACTCTTTCTTCATGGCCTCCACATTTTTCAAGGCCTCCTAGGCAGCTGTGTCCCTCTGCTTTTCTACCTCAGCCACCCGGGCACAGAGAGCCTTCTCCTCCTTCTGATGCGTTTGATGCTCAGTCTCCAACTCAGCCCGACAGAGTCAAGCTCTACCTTTAGGGCACTCACCTTGGAGGACAACTTTTTCTCGGTTTCAGACGAGAAAAAGAAGCTGGTATGATCATGAGAAAAAGACTGAGCAAAAAGAAAGAGAGAAAAACAAGAAATAAGGGCAGGAGAAAAATGAACATCCAAAGAAAAAAGTTCAGAAAAACTTACCTGGAGCTTTTCCCCGAAAGAAGTCGCGAAGGTTGCCAAGTTTCCCCAGGTGGCAATCAGCTCCGACAATCGATGAGTGGCATCAAATTGCTGCACCACGTCATCAGCCAAAGGCGGACCACCAGAAGCAAGAAGAGGAGAGGGAGAAGCTGGCCGAGGCGAAGAAGGCACAACCAGGGCAATCTCCTGGGAAGCCACGACCCCTCCCTCATATGAACCCGCCGCCATGGCCATAGTCACCTCAGGAGTCAGCAAATCAATAGCTGCGTACTCCATCCCCCTCATAGCCACCTCGATGACTACGCGCTCCGAGCTCTGAGACTCGGTGCACAAGGGTGCACCAGAGGTCTGACAAGAAGTCAACTAGAGGCTCGGGGAAGATGAAGGCCTGAAAGTTGACAAGGAAACTCACCAATAAGAATAAGAAAAAAGGAGAACAGAAACAAAGAAATAAAACCAGAATTCACTCACTTAGCTATCTTCTTCTTCATAAAGCCAAAAGAAGACCTCGCAGGGGGAACCATAGCAGCAAAAACATCACCGCCACCCTACGACAGGAGCGGTGCGGCCGGTACTAGAGCACCAGAAGAACTCGACCCTGATGACCGCTTACTACAAGAGAACAAGACCAAAGTCAAAACAAAAAGAGGGGTTCAACAACAGGAAAACAAGAAAAGAACTCACCGACGAGTAACGAGGGCAGCATCATCATCCTCCTCTTCTTCACTCTCGACCAAGGCCACCATAGCGCCAGCTGAAAAAAAGGACAAAAGCACTCGGTCAAAGATAAAAACAAACAGCAAAGGGACAGAGCATATTAATATGCTCACCTAAGAGCATGCTAGCTATAACTGGAGTACCTGGATGAGTACTCGACTGGCGAGACTTCTTGGTAGCAGATGGAGCAGAAGAAGAACTATCCACTCACCCCCTCTTTCCGAAAGTACGAGGAGCTCAAGGAACTGGATGAGGAACATACTCTTCATATACGTCAGAAAATGTGGAAGAAACACCAGGAAGCATCATGGTAGTTTGAGACTTACTGGTCAAGGACGCCCCAGCAAGACTTCCCCCAGCCTCCACATTTGCAGGGAGATCATCAAGGGGAATTGGATCAGTGAAATTACGCCCAAATGCCTATAAAAGAGTAAAACAACAAGACAAGGAAGATTAAGCAACAAGTGGATACGACAAAAGACACTCAAAAGTAACCACATAAGAAAAGAACAACTCACAGCAGGGGGTGGGTTGTTAGCACTGTACTCAAGGACAGCAAGCGAGACGACGCTTACTCCTTTCAGCATCTTCTGAAGATGCTCGAGCACCTCCTCATCAGTCAGCTCAAGGGCAGGGACCATACGAGAAGGGTCCTCCGCCCCAGAGTACTCGAAACTGTAATGTTCGCGCTCCTTCAAAGGTTGAACTCGGCGGCGAAGAAAACTAGAAATAATCCCGAAGCCGGTCAAGCCTTGCTGTTTCAGAGTGCAAATCCTCTCAAGAAAACACTTGATCGTCTGGAGCTCAGCAGTCGTCACAGGGTTCTTTTCCCATCGGTCATTAACCAAGGGACCAGATCCGAAGTGAATGGAAAGAGGAGGAATCAAGTTGGCGGCATAAAACTAGTCAGCACGCCATTCCCTCACAGAATCAACCAGGTCATAGTCAAATAATTTGCTCTTAAGACCCAGGCGAAACTGGATCCCGCAGCCACCAAGAACATTGGTGTCATCGTGGCGGGGTTGTGGCTTCAGGCGAAAGAAGTAACGAAAGAGAGAAAGAGAAGGAGGAATTCCAATGAAGGTTTCACAAAGATGAACGAAAATGGAAAGATCAAGGACAGCATTGGGAGCAAGGTGGTTCAGGCTAATCCCAAAATAGTTAAGAAATCGGTGAAGAAAGGCAGAAGCAGGAAGGCAGAGACCGGCACGGATAAAGGAGACGAAAAGAATAATCTCACCAGGGCCTGGAGTAGGGACCCGATGCTCGCCTGGAGCTCTCCAATCAGCAATATCCTTGCTCTAAATTAGACCATCGCTAACGAGCTCACGAAGCTGATCTTCAGTTGTTGTTGGAGCCGGCCAGATCTTCTGAGCAGCCCTCATCGCCATGAATTCCTGATTTTCAATAATGGAGTGCGATGCTTCCTCATCAACAAAGGTCGCCTGGGACTTACTCGCCGACTTCTTCCTACCCATATACTAGCAAAGGCAATGGAGCTCTAAGAATCGAGGAGGCTAAGACGGAAGTGCTCAGACGACGGCAGCAATGGCGGCGGCGGAGTTTCAAAGGCTAGGGTTTCAAGGCAAAGGCAGGGTACCAAAGAAAACGAGGAGAAAGGCCTTTAAATAGATTTTACACCGGTAAAAACACGGCCCAACAGGCCTGTTTTAACATGACATGAGGATGCAACGGTCCATTTACTGGCACAGCTAAAATGACGGACATCACAAATCCACACAACGGTACAGTTCAACCGACAGATTTTAGACTTATCCATCCAACACCACGGTAGAGTTATCATATTACTACAAAAAGAACTCATCAACAATAAAGCAAAGAAGGGTTACCTCACAAGGAGCGCAACAACCCGATCCTCATAAAAAGAACTCGGGAATCTCACAAACAACCGGGACATCATGAGAATAAAGAATCACAACTCAGAAGACAAGATTCTTTCCATTATAAATGGTTTCAAAAAATAGAAGATTACACATCTTACAAGACCCAATGAACTCGGTGCTACGACAAGCAAGGTAGCAAAGAGGAACCTAGACACAACTAGGCTCTAGAACGACTACGTGTTCCAAATTGCACTCGGTAGAACAAACCGCACTCGGCTACACTGTTTTCTTCAAAGGACGGACGTAGTGCATCCAAGGCAGAAATCAGCAGCACGGCGGGACAACATGGAGCAGAGAAGGCCGGCAGGCATCTATCTACCCAAGTCCGATGTGATGCTAGATATGGTGTTGATCTGCACCAGACAGTCTCAGGGAAGGCGACGAGGATCAACCCAGAACTGCTAGATGGAGGAACACATCCCACATCACAAGACTCCCTCTGACTACTGCCACGTACTTCCAAGTACAATGCTGCTGCAGGATTAGCCTACCTCTAATCCCTATCACAAGACTCCCTCCAGCTATGGCAAGATACACAACAACTATAAAATATGCCCGGGGGGCTTCTCTACTTCACAAACTATCATATTCATGACTACGGAGACTTCAGACCACGCAACAAAAATGCTCGATGAATCAAAACAGCACAAGAGAAGGATATTTATAGGCCAAAGAAGCGGTGCACATGGACCAGGAGCACCAGTGGAAAAACCTAACAAAGGACACAGTGAAAAGACAGAATTCAATGAAAGAGGAGTCAGGCGTAAAGCAGTAGTACTCGAGAACGAGCATATTCGAAAGAATATACCAACACTGTACAACTCGTGAACAAATAGCATTTACACTCAACCACCACCATACAACTACATCTGACAACAGTAGACTACCAGAGAATATGCCAAGACCCTGCATCCGAGTTCTTTCTGAACAAAAGAACCCAGATATATGCTCGGGGCTGCAACAGGAGAGGTTTTCAGTTCTTTTGAACAACTCAGATTCAAGACCCTCTAACTTTTTGTTCCAAATAGCAAAAGACTCGGGGGCTACACTCAGTGAGTGCACTTTTCCTTCAAAAAAGCGCACGTCACCAAGAGGACTACTTCAAGACAATAGTTTTTCAAACGACATAAGATTCAAGACCCTCCAACTTTTTGTTCTGAATAGCAAGAGGCTCGGGGGCTACACTCAGTAAGTGCACTTTTTCCTTAAAAAAAGCACACATCACTCAGAAGACTTCTTCAAGACAGATGACTTCAAGGTCACATGACAAAAAGAACCCGGACATAGCTATATCCGAGCTCTTTTCAACAAAGAACCCGGGTATATGCTCGGGAGCCCTTCAACGAAGAATCAGGGCGATTTCAAGAAAAGACCCTCAAGCTCCTTATGCCAAACAGCAAGAGGCTCGAGGGCTATACCCAAATGGGAGTACTTTTTTCTTCAAAAAGGTACACACCATGCGAAGATCTCACGAAGCGCTACACGATTTCGCTCAAGAAAACACTCGGACGACGCTTGTTCCTACTCGATAAGACTTGAAGGAACAAGACGAGGCTTCCAGAACTCAACCATGAAGTGCTCGGGGGCTTGTTGGTGTGGGACCCATGAGATACCCCGCAAGGAAGGGAGAACATCTAGTCTAACTAGGATTCTTCCCCTATAATCTTAGTAGTAGTATTATTCTGTAATCCTACTAGGAACTCTCATTATAAACTGACTAGGATTCTGACCTCCTGACTATATAAAGGAGGGCAGGGATCCTAGGGACGGTGACTTTTAACAACACAACACTTGACAATCAATCCAACACAAAGGCTAACGCCGACTGGACGTAGGGCTATTACTCGATCAAAGATCGAGGGTCCAAACCAGGATAAAATTGACTGTCTCTTGCGTTAACCGTTGAGTTCCTCATACGTTGAAGCCCAAATATACTACCCTAGGTACCCCCATGGTAGGCTATCGGTGGTCAAACATCGACACCGAGCTTTTGCTACGAAGCCGGTCCATGAAGGACCTTGGGTTTATGAACCCGACAGGAGCCCTCGGGCGATTCAGGTAGAATCGTCTAGGGGATTTTTGTCTTGACAGCGGGTGCGCGCGAGCGCACCCACGGGTGTAGCCCCTGAGCCCCCGGGTGATTCATGTAGAATCGTTTGGGGGGGGGGGTTCATGTTGTCATTGGGGGAAGTTTTGTTTCATCGGTGGGTGCGCACGAGCACACCCGTGGGGGTAGCCCCAGGCGATTTGGGCAGAATCACTGAAAGCTCTAGTTTGGTTTTGGTTAATTGATGAAACCCTAAGTGCTAACCTAGTTTATAAAAGTAATCATGAGATAGGTAGCACTATTCCAAGTGATGAAGCAATGACGAAGATCATGACAATGGTGATGGCATGGTTATGATCAAAGGCTTGAACTTGGAAAAGAAGAAAGAGAAAAACAAAAGGCTCAAGGCAAAGGTATAAAATGTAGGAGCCATTTTGTTTTAGTGATCAAGACACTTAGTGAGTGTGATCACATTTAGGATAGATAGTCGTACTATTAAGAGGAGTGAAACTCGTATCGAAATGCGGTTATCAAAGTACCACTAGATGCTCTAATTCATTGCACATGCATTTAGGATCTAGTGGAGTGCTAACACCCTTGATAATATTTGTGAAAATATGCTAACACATGTGTACAAGGTGATACACTTGGTGGTTGGCACATTTGAGCAAGGGTGAAGGAGATAGAGATGATAGAAGGTCAGTCTCGCTGTTTTACAACTGACCAGACGCTGGTCTCAGGGGGACCAGTGCGTCCGGTCGGGCGTGACAGTGATAACCTGGCGTCGGTCATGCGACCGAATGCTGGGCCTCTAACTAATCGGATGCTGGAAGGCTACGTCCTATTAGAGCTGATGAGCTGCACAGAAGTCAGGGTAACTGACCGAACACTGGCTACGTCCGGTCAAGTGCGACCAGACGTGTCTAGTCAAAGAAATGCATCTCTGGGAGCTTACTAGAAACGACCGGATGCTGGGTGTCCAACATCCGGTCACTTATGTCAGAGCATCCGGTCATGTCATGACCATTAAGATCAGACGACTCCTGTTGAACGCAGAATGACACGAGGCCACCATCGGGCAACCGAATACTAAGCCCTGCGTTCGGTCAGTAGGACCGGAGCGTCCGGTCACCCCGATCAGTGCCCAATGAAGGGGTACAACGGCTCTATTTCGTGGGGGCTTCTATTTAAGCCCCATGACCGGCTCAAGCTCTTACTCTTGCACATTTTCATTGATATAGCAACCTTGTGGGCTTAGCCAAAGCACTCCCACTCATCTCCATCATTGATCCATCATCTTTGTGAGATTGGGAGAGAATCTAAGTGCATTGCTTGAGTGATTGCATCTAGAGGCACTTGGTATTCGTGTTGCGCTACAGATTTCGCTTGTTACTCTTAGTAGTTGCCATCACCTAGACCGCTTGGTGTAGCAGTGGAGGATCGGCATGAGTTGGTGATTGTTCATGGCCGCCTTCGATGATTGTGAGGGGAGTTGTACCTTCCCCGGTAGAGTGCCGAAAGGTAACTCTAGTAAATTGCTCATGTCATTGAGTTACCTCACTTGTGGGTGGGTTCTTGTGGTGTCCAGTCATGTGGACGAGGTTTGTGAAACATCTTAGCCACCGAACCACCAAGTGTTGGTCGACACAACAGGGACTAACGTGTTGGCAAGCACGTGAACCTCGGGAGAAAATCGGTTGTCTCTTGTCATTTGTATTCTCCCGGTGATTGGCGTGATCTTCATCTTATGATTGGTTCATTCCTCTACACGATGGTATAATCATCCTACTCACTCACTTACATTTTTGCAAACTAGTTGTAGCAAGCTCTTTAGTGTAATTAGAATTGAGAGCTTGCATTGTTATTCTAGTTCATCTAGCTAGTAGGATTGCAAGTTGTGTGTTAAGTGATCATTGCTACTAGAATTGTTGGTTAGGTGGTTTGCAACCCTTATAGAGCTAGAGCAAGTTTGCATTTCACCATTTGTCATACTAATCAAATTGCTCTAGTTGATTTGTAGAATGTAAATAGGCTATTCACCCCCCTCTAGCCATATTAGGACCTTTCAAGTGATATCAGAGCCATGGTCACCGTTTGATTGAAGGCTTAACAACCTCAGTGTTAAATTATGGCTCAAGTTGTGTTCAACCATGTGGGGGGCAATCCACCGTTCTTTGATGGCACATGCTATGATTATTGGAAGAGAAAGATGAGGATGTATCTTGGTTCAATCAATGATCAAGTATGGGAAGTGACCGAGAATGATTATGCTATCATCGAACCCGATGATCCCACCAACCAAGATAAGATCAACAAGCAATGCAATACAATGGCTCTCAACACAATATACAATGCCATTGATTCCAAGGTGTTTGAGCAAATCAAGGATTGTGAAAGAGCAAATGAGGTGTGGAAAAGATTTGAAGAAACATATGAGGGCACACTGGCGGTGAAGAGTGCCAATTTGTACATCCTCAAGGACAAGTTGATAAGTTTCAAGATGAAGGATGATGAGAGCATTCCAGAGATGTTCCATCGATTGCAAGTCATTGTCAATGACTTGAAGGCATTGGGAGAGAAGATCAAGGATGATGATGTCTCTCATTGATTCTTGATGTGCTTATCTCCAAGATTTGAGATGTTGAGATTGCTCATCATAAGAGGAGGATTGAAGGACATTATCCCCAACCAAGTACTAGGTGATGTCATGACACAAGAGACATACCGTGTGGAAAGGGAGGGGGATGACAAGGAGGACAAGAAGGAAGAAGAGGACAAGAAGAAGAAGAGTGTAGCCTTTAAGGCTAGCTCATCATCATCCAAGAACAAGGGCAAGTCCAAGAAAGAATCAAGTGATGATGATGATCTTAGTGACATTGATGATGAAGCCATGGCTCTATTTATGCGCAAGATGGGCAAATTCATGAAGAAGAAGGGCTATGGTGCAAGAAAGAGAAGAGATCACACCAAGAGCAAAGAGTATGTGAGAAGATGCTACAATTACAAGAGCCCTGATCATGTTGTAGCAAATTGTCCCTACAATAGTGATAATGATGAAGATGAGAAGAAGAAGCACAAGAAAGATAAAAATGAAAAGAAGGAGAAGAGAATGACCTTCCAAAAGAAGGGTGGAGGCTATGTAGTCACTTGGGATAGTGATGGCTCATCGGATAGTGATGACTCTAGTGATGATGGCAAGAAATCTATCAAGAAAGCACTAGCAAGCATCGCCATCAACAACAAGCCCTCCATCTTCGACACTCCATCGACATGTCTCATGGCAAAGCCTACCAAGGTAAAATATGATGAGTGATGATGATGAATGTGAAAGTGACTCTTGTAGGAATGATAATGATGATGATGATGATGAGCAGTACACCAAGGAGGAGCTCTTGGACATGTGTGAGCAAGTGCACGCTTGCAATGAGATAAAGAGAAAGGAGTGCAAAGAATTGCGCAAGAAAGTAAAATTTCTTGAGCAATCCTTTGATGAGCTCAATGCTACTTATGAGAGGCTAATGGAAGCCCATGAGAAGCTTGGCAAAGCTCACTCTAAGCTTGAAAAGGCTCACTCCTCTCTCATTGAGCAAGTCAAAGTGGAGGAAGCTAAGAAGGAGCAAGTGATCATATCATGTGATGTGGGACTAACATGTGATCTTATTGATGAATCTATTTTTGTTGCTCCCACTAACACTTCTTGTAGCACTACCACTTCTACTTCACCTTTGAGTGATGGTCTCACTTATGAAACCTCACTAATGGTGGAAAATAAGACCCTCAAGAAGGAGGTGAATGAGCTCACTCGTGCCTTAGGCAATGCCTATGGTGGAGAAGCCCGCTTGCTAAAGTGCTTGGGTAGCCAAAGGTTTTCTCTCAACAAAGAGGGATTAGGCTATACCCCCAAGAAAGGCAAGGCGGTCTTTGTCACTCCCAAAGCTATCTTTGTGAAGGGCAATGGTCGGTTTTGCAATAGATGCAAGCAAGTTGGGCATATAGAGCAAAATTATAAGACTAACAAGAACAAGCTACCTAATGTATCCTCAATCAAATTTGATTCTTATTACAAGCTTTATAAGGGTGCCAACGGTGTGAACGCTAAGTTCATTGGTACACCAATTGTGGGCCCAAAGAAGAAGGCCATTTGGGTACCAAAGACCTTGGTAACTAACCTACAAGGACCCAAGCAAGTTTGAGTACCTAAAAGGAATTGATCTTCTTTTGTAGGTAAATTATAAAGCCGGAGGAAGGCATTGGGTGCTTGATAGTGGGTGTACACAACACATGACCGGTGATCCAAGAATGTTCAATTCAATCAATGAAAACAAGAGCAATGGGTTTGATAGTATCACATTTGGTGACAATGGAAAAGGCAAGGCCAAAGGGCTTGGTAAGATTGCAATATCCAATGACTTGAGCATTTCCAATGTGCTACTAGTAGAGAGCTTGAACTTCAACCTTTTGTTGGTAGCTCAATTGTGTGATCTTGGTTTCAAGTGCATATTTGGTGTGGATGATGTAGAGATCATAAGTGTAGATGGCTCTAACTTGATATTCAAAGGATTTAGATATGAGAATCTATACTTGGTTGATTTCAATGCTAGAGAAGCTCAATTGTCAACATGTTTGATCACTAAATCTAGCATGGGTTGGTTATGGCATAGAAGGTTTGGTCATGTTGGAATAAAACAATTAAACAAGTTAATCAAGCATGACTTAGTTAGAGGCTTGAAAGATGTCACTTTTGAGAAAGATAAGCTATGTAGTGCATATCAAAGCTGGAAAGCAAGTTGGTAACACACATCCTAAGAAGAGTATGATGAGCACATCTAAGGCATTTGAGTTGATGCACATGGACTTGTTTGGACCAACCACATACACTAGCATTGGTGGAAATAAATATGGATTTGTGATTATGGATGATTTCACTAGATATACATGGGTCTTCTTTCTTGTTGACAAGAGTGATGTGTTTGCAACATTCAAATCTTTTGTCAAGGGTATTTACAATGCTTTTGAAACAACCATCAAGAAAGTTAGAAGTGACAATGGTAGTGAATTCAAAAATACTAGAATTGATGAGTTGTGTGATGAATTTGGAATTAGACATCAATTCTCGGCCAAGTATACTCCTCAATCAAATGGGTTAGTTGAAAGAAAGAATAGAACCTTAATTGATATGGCAAGACCAATGTTGAGTGAGTACAATGTGAATCATTTATTTTGGGCCAAAGCAATCAACACGGCTTGCTACTATAGCAACCGACTCTATTGTCACCCCATGATGGAGAAGACACCTTATGAGCTATTGAATGGAAGAAAGCCAAACATAGCATACTTTTGGGTATTTGGTTGTAAATGCTATATATTGAAGAAATGCACTAGATTGAGCAAGTTTGAAAAGAAATGTGATGAAGATTTCTTGCTTGGCTACTCCACTACTAGCAAGGCTTATAGAGTTTGGAATTTGGCTATTGGTACTCTTGAGGAGGTTCATGATGTGGAGTTCGATGAAACAAATGGCTCCCAAGAGGAAGATAAGAATCTAGATGATGTGAAAGGCACTCAATTGGTCAAGGCAATGAGAAACATGGACATTGGTGAGTTAAGGCCTACAGTGGTGATTGATGTTGAAAATGACAAGAATCAAGTGCTCTTTAACTCAAATGTGAAAGCTAGTGGTTCTCATGATCAAATCCGAGCAAGCACTGGTGATGGCAATGTGCAAGATCAAGAAGTGGCTAGTTCATCATCTCAACCAAGTGATCAATCAAATGCTAGCAATTAAGTGCAAGTGCTTCAACCAACCAATGTTGCAAGAGATCATCCATTGGACACTATCATTGGTGATATTTCAAGAGGTGTGCAAACAAGATCAAGATTGGCTTCATTTTGTGAGCATTTCTCATTTGTATCATCCACTGAACCTAAGAAGATAGATGAAGCTTTGAGGGATGTTGATTGGGTCAATGCTATGCATGAAGAGCTAAATAACTTCACAAGAAAACAAGTATGTGATTTAGTTGAGAGGCCTAAGAATCATAATGTGATTGGAACCAAGTGGGTCTTTCGGAACGAGCAAGATCAAGATGGGATAGTAATAAGGAACAAAGCAAGTTTAGTGGCTCAAGGTTACACTCAAGTTGAAGGTCTTGACTTTGGAAAAACATATGCCCCGGTTGCAAGATTGGAAGCAATTAGGATCTTGTTAGCCTATGCTTGTGCCCACAACATCAAGTTGTACCAAATGGATGTGAAGAGTGCATTTCTCAATGGGTACATCAATGAGCTTGTGTATGTTGAGCAACCTCCCGGTTTTGAAGATAGAAAGAAACCCAACCATGTTTACAAGTTGAGAAAGGCTTTGTATGGATTGAAACAAGCACCAGATGTGATGTTTAGTGTATGCATGTGTGCTAGATTTCAAGCCTCACCAAGAGAAAGTCACTTGAAAGCAACAAAAAGGATATTGAGATACTTGAAGCATACACAAAATGTTGGATTGTGGTATCCCAAAGGAGCAAGATTTGAGTTGATTGGATATTCGGACTCCGATTATGCGGGATGCAAAGTTGAGAGAAAGAGCATATCGGGCACATGTCAACTATTGGGAAGATCACTTGTATCTTGGTCATCAAAGAAGCAAAATAGTGTAGCACTTTCAACCACCGAAGCGGAGTACATTTCGGCCAGTAGTTGTTGTGCTCAATTACTTTGGATGAAGGCTACTTTGAGTGATTTTGGAATTAGGATCAAGCAAGTGCCATTGCTATGTGACAATGAGAGTGCCGTCAAACTTACCAACAACCTAGTTCAACATTCAAGAACAAAGCATATAGATGTCCGTCATCACTTCATAAGAGATCACCAACAAAAAGGGGACATTTGCATAGAGAGTGTGGGCACCGAAGATCAACTTGCCGACATATTCACCAAGCCACTTGATGAAAAGAGGTTTAGCGAGCTAAGGAATGAATTGAACATACTTGACTTCTCTAATATGTGTTGATGCACCCTCAAATTTATATGACATGCCTCCCATTCGAGCAATCCAAGGTAAAAGTTGATTGGCATGGCATATATCCTTGCTAAGGACATGATTAGTGCATCTAGACATATTTCACATTTGAATAAGCTCATTCATGAAAATCAAATGAATTTGATTCTTGTATGGTACCACTATTGCTTGTAGGTTTGAAATGATCTAGTGGTAGCATATGACATGTTTGTGGGCTTGTAAACCTAGTGTTTGATCTATAAAATGAGCTATAAGTGTTTAACTCAACATGGTACAAGATAACCCTTATTTGGAGGTGTGAAGAAGCTTGTTCTTGGATCAAACCGAGTTAAATATCTTTTGCAAGTCATCTAGATTGAACCAAATTGGAAAAATGATCCCAATTTCACATGGTTTCACCCCAACCTATCTATAATTTGAGCTCACCTTTTTGGGCTAATTGTTGACATTGATAATCCTAACCAATCTATACTTTAAGCCTTTGTGGTCATTGATGACAAAGGGGGAGAAATAGTGTACAAAGATAGACAACAAAGGAACAAAGGGGGAGAGATAAGATATGACAAAGGAAGGGGATCAATTAACTAACTTTGAGCATACAAATAGGGGGAGCAAGCTCATGAACTTGTATGGTGCATTTGAATGCGCATTACATATATTTGCTTGCATGGTACAAGTTCTTAATTTCAATATCCATGTTTGTGTGGTGTATGCTAGTTGTAGATTTGAATGATGAAATGAAAATCTAGCATGCATAGGTCATCTAATGATTTCATTCTCATGTTTTTACAAGGGGTAGCTAGCTATCAAGTGGTATCTAGCTAAAGTAGCTAGACTTATGTTCATCATATGGAAATTAGACCCTTACTTGTAATATTGATCTCATGGGGTACTCTAGTTTTTATGTATGTCTAGATACTAATGGTGCTAAGGATGGTATAATGGTGCACTCCAATTGGTATCACGCTTCAAAGGGGGAGCAATTGCTACCATATGGAGTTCATGAAACTTGTCCATATCCTTTACACATGGTAAATATGCTTGGGCAAGCAACATGGATTCAAATAAACTTTAATTCATATCTTTGTATAAGGGTTGTCATCAATTACCAAAAAGGGGAGATTGAAAGCTCTAGTTTGGTTTTGGTTAATTGATAAAACCCTAAGTGCTAACCTAGTTTATCAAAGTGATCATGAGATAGGTAGCATTATTCCAAGTGATGAAGCAATGACGAAGATCGTGACAATTGTGATGGCATGGTTATGATCAAAGGCTTGAACTTGGAAAAGAAGAAAGAGAAAAACAAAAGGCTCAAGGCAAAGGTATAAAATGTAGGAGCCATTTTGTTTTAGTGATCAAGACACTTAGTGAGTGTGATCACATTTAGGATAGATAGCCGTGCTATTAAGAGGAGTGAAACTCGTATCGAAATGCGGTTATCAAAGTGCCACTAGATGCTCTAATTCATTGCACATGCATTTAGGATCTAGTAGAGCGCTAACACCCTTGATAATATTTGTGAAAATATGCTAACACATGTGCATAAGGTGATACACTTGGTGGTTGGCACATTTGAGCAAGGGTGAAGAAGATAGAGATGATAAAAGGTCAGTCTCGCTGTTTTACAACTGACCGGACACTGGTCTCAGGGGGACCGGTGCGTCCGGTCAGGCATGGCAGTGATAACCTTGTGTCGGTCATGCGACTGGACGCTGGGCCTCTGACTGACCGGACGCTGGAAGGTTGCGTCCGGTCAGAGCTGACGTATGTAACACCAAGGGTATTACATTGCACTATTTTGCTAAACATCTCATGAGCATCATGGTTTTGTGCATATATGTATAACATGAATGATAAAAGCAATGTTCAGTCCTTGAAACATTTATATGAAACACGAAGCAATGTTATGTTTCGTGTCACTTAATTGAATTTTTGTCGAACGAAAATGCTATAGAACATTTTTGCGAACGGCGATGAAATATGTGCGGTCGAGGACAAGGATAGCTAGTTAGTACATCCCGTAGGTCGGAATTGGAATTCGACGCGAAATCGTTCAAAACGACGTCGTTCGCGTAAGTTTTAGAAGAGGTCGATGAAGCCACTTTTGGCGAGCTTTGGGGAGCGATTGGCTTAGGAGGTAGCGCAGTGTCTTGACTGTGGTGGATAGCTTGATGTACCCTCTTGCACATCGAACGATTAGTTTGGTGTTTGGAGCATGATGTACTAGTGTTCTAACTGCTTTAAAAAGCATGCAAGGCACATGGCCTAAGCTGTGGGCGCGGTCACCACTTGGCTGGGCACGCTGCTGGCTTGCCAGCGCACTGCCACGCCAATCGCGTCCCACTGCCACGCCGGCCACGCTCCACTGATGTGCCAGGGCGTGTACGCGCGCGCACGGCACCTGTGCTATGGGCCATGACCGCCTGCCACCGCGCGCTGGTCGCGGCCACCGCCACTGCCTGGCCTACCATCGCTGCTGACTTGCCCAGCGCACCGGAGCACCATTTGCGTCCTCGCTGCCACCATGAACACGCGTGCGTAGGACCTGGCTGCCTGCTGCTCCTCGTGGTGCGCGGGTCACCTCGCTAGCTGACGTGTTGTGCCCAGGACGTCGACCGTGCACTGTCGCGCCATGCCCTGCTCTGCACTGCCTTGGCTAGGAGTGCGTCGGGTCTACTCTACATGCCGCTCGTCGCCACGCTGGTACTACACCCGTTGACATCGCCTTGGATGCTCGCGCGCAGGACGATAGCCTGCCCCACCATCACCTCGGCATCACAATCGCACTGTGTCCCTTGTCGGACGCTGCCCGCTGTGTCACCATGCTGAACCTCGTCGGCTTGCAGCCATGACCGCACGGACAGCCACCTAGAGCTTGTCCCGTTGTCCCCCATCGCTATGCGTATTTGTTTGTTACGTTGACATCTGCTGCTGGGCCGAGCCAAGCCGCTCTAGGACCCCCCTGTCTCCGCTGTCGCCATGACCGGTGGGGCCATCCTTCAAATTCACCGCGGTAACTGTACCGTGCTTCAATTGGACTTGCCCACAGCTCTGCTAGGCAGCCGGCCCTCCAACCTACCCCACCGCACAGCCGTTCTCACCCCACTGTGCCTTAATTTCAAATCGTCGTGCCACCAGGTCCATAAGACTGGACAGATGCGCACCGTCGGCTAGCCACGCAACCAAAGCATCCCGTCCCAATTCCTTGCTCTCCTAGCCCCTCCTCTAGCTGGTCATCACCATGCTCACCATAGACTAAGGCCTGCCGTCATATAGCAGTTGCTGGCACAGCCGTGCCATCGCTGTGCACTGCCACACCACCTCGCGCTCATGTGGCCGGCTCGGCTCGTGCCATCTCCAGACATGACAGCGTGTTGTAAGGTTTTATGGTGAGTCGCTGGAGCTCGCTAGCTACTTCTTTGGCCCTGGCCTTGCTGACGTTCACTGGAACGGCACCGCCGTGACTGCAGCTTGCCCGCCGTCGTGGTCTGACCCCGCTGCTGCGTCCCTGTGCGTGTTTCATCCGCCCTGCACTTCGCGTTCGTGCCTAGGTGAGATTTGGCTCATTGGTTGGGGAGGAGGAGGCCTGAGGTGGCCGGCGTGGGTCACTGGTGCCAGCCCTGCCGTGCCGGTGCGCGTGGGTGACTACAGGGGTGTCATCAGTGAGAGGACAAGGGATTCAGAGGGTGCAGCTGTAAAAGCGTAGACTGGTGGAATAGTGTCATAGAGTTCGCTGTGAATACCGAGTCGATCGGGGGTGTCCGTGCATATTCCCATCGCATGCTGGCCTCTCCCGTCGCGGGCTGTTGGCCGGCTGGGCCGCGCGCATGCGCATGGGCTGCGCTACGCTGACACACGTCGCGTAGTCGTGGGCCAGGCCACGCGTGTTGGGCCGCGAAGCCAAGTTTTGGTTTCTTAATTTCCAGAGAATAGACCTGTTTATTTATTTTTGTTATGAGTTGAACTTCGATAAATCGTAGTAAATTGCGTAAATAGTGAGACTAATTTTATTAGGTTCACAAAAATACCATCTATCTGGTAGTGTAGTTAGTTCACAGTTAGTTGTTATGATCATAGGCTCATAAATTCTAATTAAAAAGCTTAGTATTATGTAGATTAATATTTGTAGGAATTCTTGTGGCAAATCGATAATAGTTTTAGCTTTGAAAATTTTACAGTTGGTTTCCGAGGATGTTATGTGCTCACTGTAAATTTTATAGCATTAGAAGGTGTTGTTAAATAAAGTAGCTATTACCCTTGTTTATTGGTATATAGTGTAAATCGGTGTTAGGAGTGAAAATACCGATAGTTGCTGGGATAACGATGAATGCCCTACTTGATACTTGTTGTCGATAGCAATAGATAATTTAGCACCATGGTCGATAGCACTAGCTTAGTAGTTAAATCGATGTACTTCTATTTTAAGAGCTGCTGTTGTTATATTATTAAACATTGCATCATCATTTCATGTAGATCACAAACTGGTAGACTTCGTGCCTGTCGGCGAGCCAGAGTACGACGAGGTGATCGAGGAGTACGAGGAGAGGTCTTCGCATAGGAGGAAGCCCAGGAGCCTGTTGGTGTTGACCCTACTGACCCGGCGCCTACCCAAGGCAAGCCCTGGCGCATAACCCCTATTTTTAATAATCACTGAATATATATATGGTGTGCATTTACGTTATAGGCATTTTATGGAAACTACATGCATAAATATATTTACCTATGAGTCCTACTAGTACAGGTCGAGTAGCTGCTATGCTCAGGATATCGGTAGCATGAGTAACCTGCCGTTACTCGCACATAGGTGATACAATGTGATCACTCATAATAAAATGATGGAAAGGTAAATGGTGACCGGGCAGGGAAATGGTTTGGGTATTGGTGGGTGTAAAGGGTTGTGTCCTGCGGCCAATAGGGCATAGCTCGGTTACACTTTGTCCCTGTCCGTGTCGATTAAGGACCGGTCATTGCATATGACTCTAGGCAAGTCATAGATTATTGTCCCGAGCGCATACTTGGGTATGGGCGCAGGGAAGGCTTGCTGCTCTCTTGTCGCGGATCCAGCTCTTTCCGGACCGACTGATGGGAAGAGGAGGTGGTGGAGGTCCTTGCACCACACTGAGTCCGAGACTCAGGGGTGGGGGCTTCGAGTCCAAGTTTGGACGAGGACCTAGACACCCAAGACAGGAGACTGGTGGGTTAGTCCTGCTTGTGCCTGGGGTACAAGCGGGGCATGTGTTTTCGAGGCACCCAGCTGGGCATATTGATTCGCGAATCGCCGGGCGATCCGGTATGGCTTGTCTACGATTTAGCACCGTAGTAAGAACTAAAAGTGGAAAAGGAGAAGAAACAGAACTGATTGCTCAACCCTTGCTTGAAAGTAGAACAGGTGCTTATATAGATTGGCTAGATGAAAACTTAATACGGCTGATAATAAGAATACATAAATAATGACTCACTATTAGTATTGCTTTCTGCTAAAGAAAACCAGCAACCCATAAAGCCTATCATATCCTTTGGAGTCGGGAAAGTATTTCCATTAGTCAGGTAAGTCTTGCGAGTACATTGTGTACTCAGGGTTTATTTACCCTTGTTGCAGGTAATGCTTGAAGAGTACCATTGTGTGGAGGATCCTTCTGGTGGGCTCAGACAGAATCCTCGCCCCTACCGCTAGATATTATTTTTTTAAATTCCGCTATTTATCATTCCGCACTCTGGTATTTGGTATTATAATAATGAGCTTTTAAGAAACTATAATGTATGAAATGTACTTGTGTTGTAACTCGTTCTCATTATTGGATCCTTGGGGAAAATGTGGATCTTTTGGGTTCTCCCTCGGGGTGTGCTCGACAGACACCGCTCGCTGTAGCTTGCTTCCGGGGTGCTTAGTGTCTGGTGGAAGATGAGTGCCTATGTAAGTATGCTATTTTGGGCGGTTCTACCACAACATAGCTCCATAGAAGTCAGGGTAACTAACCGGACACTAGCTACGTCCAGTCAAGTGCGATCGGACATGTCCGGTCGAAGAAATGCGTCTCTAGGAGCTGACTGGAAATGACCGGACGTTGGGTGTCCAGCGTCCGATCACTTGTGCCGGAGCGTCCGGTCATGTCATGACCGTTAAGATCAGATGACTCCTGTTGAATGTAGAATGACACGTGGCCGCCATCGGGCGACCGAACGCTAAGCCCTACGTCCGGTCAGTAGGACCGAAGTGTCTGGTCACCCCAATCAGTGCCCAGTGAAGGGGTACAACGACTGTATTTCATAGAGGCTTCTATTTAAGCCCCATGGCCGGCTCAAGCTCTTACTCTTACACATTTTCATTGATATAGCAACCATATGAGCTTAGCCAAAGCACTCCGACTCATCTCCATCATTGATCCATCATCTTTGTGAGATTGGGAGAGAATCCAAGTGCACTGCTTGAGTGATTGCATCTAGAGGCACTTGGTATTCGTGTTGCGCTGCGGATTTTGCTTGTTACTCTTGGTGGTTGCCACCACCTAGATAGCTTGGTGCAACGGTGGAGGATCGGCACGAGTTGGTGATTGTTCCTGGCCGCCTTCGGTGATTGTGAGGGGAGTTGTACCTTCCCCGGTGGAGTGCCAAAAGGTAACTCTAGTCAATTGCTCGTGTCATTGAGTTACCTCACTTGTGGGTGGGTTCTTGTGGTGTCCGATCGTGTAGACGAGGTTTGTGAAACACCTCTTAGCCGTCGAACCACCAAGTGTTGGTCGACACAACGGGGACTAACGTGTTGGCAAGCACATGAACCTCGGGAGAAAATCGGTTGTCACTTGTCATTTGTATTCTCCCGGTGATTGGTGTGATCTTCATCTTGTGATTGGTTCATTCCTCTACACAGCGGTATAATCATCCTACTCACTCACTTACATTCTTGCAAACTAGTTGTAGCAAGCTCTTTAGTGTAATTAGAATTGAGAGCTTGCATTGTTATTCTAGTTCATCTAGCTAGTAGGATTGCAAGTTGTGTGTCAAGTGATCATTGCTACTAGAATTGTTGGTTAGGTGGATTGCAACCCTTGTAGAGCTAGAGCAAGTTTGCATTTCGCCATTTGTCATACTAATCAAATTGCTCTAGTTGATTTGTAGAATTTAAATAGGCTATTCATCCCCCTCTAGCCATATTAGGACCTTTTAATCGCTTGGGGGGTTTATCAGTGGGCGTGAGTGTTTGCACTTTGGTGGGTGTAGCCTCCCTTTTCTAGTTTTTGGCCCATCATTTCTAGGAGTGTGGTCCCAGTCATTTGGTCGTGGCCAAGGGACTGTGCGAGATGGAGTTTTGTCTACCGGGGCGTCGGGCGTGCTGAGGGTTCAGGCGAATCAGAGTCACAGATCCGGTGATTTTTAAATAGGATATTCACCCCTCTCTAGCCATATTAGGACCTTTCAATCGCTTGGGGGGGTTTTATCAGTGGGCGTGAGTGTTTGCACTTTGGTGGGTGTAGCCTCCCTTTTCTAGTTTCTGGCCCATCGTTTCTAGGAGTGTGGTCCCAGGCGTTTGGTCGTGGCCAAGGGACTGTGCGAGATAGAGTTTTGTCTACTGGGGCATCGGGCGTGCTGAGGGTTCGGGCAAATTAGAGTCACAGATCTAGTGATCAAGTGAGTCAGAGTCGCTAACCAAGGCATTGGGCATGCTAAGGGATCGAACAAGACAGACTCGCGGATCCAGGCGTCGGGCGCACCGGGGCATCAGGCGAGTCGGAGTCACGGATCTAGGTGTCGGGTGTACCGGGGGATCAGGCGAGTTGGAGTCATAGACCCAGGCGCAGCCAAGGTGTTTGGGTGTCTTGAGCCCCCTGAGCCCCATTAGGCTTGGTAGGGGTCGGTTGAGTTTTGTGCATAACCCGTCCATGGTTTCTCACAACCAGAGGGGCTGAGCTAACGTCGCTTGCCTCAATGGCTCGAGTGACGTGCTTGGTGAGCTTGCTAATGGGCACGTTTGAGTGAAGTCCAGGTCCATTATTCGTGATGGGGTCAGCATAGCCCTCATGTGGCACTCCATTGCTCCTTAACCTGCAACCCGGTAGATCCCTAGGTCGTTCCAGAGACCGACCTAGGTGGCCCGCTAGCCTCCCCTCGTTGGAGATTCTGTGGGTTTAGCTCGAGGCTAGGATCGAATGAGAAGGTTGAGATGACCCTATCTACTTTGGGGCAGACTGGGCGAGGGCCGCTCGAGGCTCATCTGTGTTTTCTCCCCTGGCTCTGTTTGATGCGAGGCAGCCTCGAGCCCTTTGTGGGCCAGCCTTCGAACCTCGGTCAGTCGTTGCTCATGTTGAATGAGGCAACTGCCGCTTCGTGACACAACATGGAGCGTTGTGATGCATTTAACTGCATATGTGATGCTTTTGGATGAATGGAATGAATGAATGTGTGCATGGATGAATGAATGTTCATATAAAGAAATAGTGGGGGTTGGTAATGTTAGCTTGATGACTCGAGTGACGGGGTTTAAGGAGCTCCTATCGGATATGTCCAACCAGGATCCGTGCTCATCGTTCGTGACAGAGTCAGCATTACCTGTCTCTCGATGTTCGCCTGAGCTGTTCGATTGACTCAGGAAGCCCATTGGTCTCTCCTAGCGGAGATCCCATCATTGGGCCTTTCCAAGTCCCATCTAGGAAGGCGGAGGGCCGCCTACGTGTAGTGGTGCCTTGTTTCTTATGCCCAACATGCAGTAGTGGCAAGCCAAACCCAGGCCACGTCCCATCTGACAAGGTGCTGTTACATCGGGCAGGGTGCATCCCATCGGTCAGGGCGCATCCCATCATATCCCATCCACATTGAATGGGGGAAGGGAGAGGGTTTTTTGCCCCCGTCATTTTGCCTTTCCCCAATCGCTGCGCCTTTCCCAACTGTTGTGCCTCTTTCTTTAAGTAGGGGAAGAGAGAGGGCTTTCATTCTATTCCTTCGCCTATTCCTCATCTGCCATCTTTTCTCCTTCTTCCTTCTCGCTAAGAGCATTTGAGTGTCGCGGCGGTTCCTAGGAGAGAAAAGGGGAGAGCGAGGGAGAGGAGAAAACGCACAGATCCATTCGTGAACCCAGAGCACAATGTCGAGCTAGAGGTCATCCGTCATGAGGGAGTCGGTGCTGGTTGCCTTCACCAAGAAGGGGTTTCTACCGCTGAAGGAGGTGGCGCACTAGAGGGCTCATACGGGGGAGGATTTCCCGCAACCTCGAGCCGGCGAGGTTGTTTCCTTCCTCACCTTTCAAGAGCATGGGTTAGGATACCCCACGCACTGGTTCCTACATGGGCTCCTCAACGAGTGGGGCCTAGAGCTACAGCACCTTAATCCGACTAGGGTGCTACATATCGCTGGCTTTGTTACCGTGTGCGAGGCCTTCCTTGGGATGGAGCCACATGTGGACTTCTTTCGGCGGACATTCTCTGGGTGAGCTTTTTCAGAGGGGAAGCTGCTCATGATCGCGCTAGTGGGGGCTTCATGCTGTAGAAGAAACCGAGCGCGTTGGGCTCGTACCCCGCGTACATCCCCTGTGATTCCAATCAGGGGTGGCATAGGGAATGGTTCTACATCAGGAACCTAGCAGAGGCGCCATTCCTGCCTTTTATCGGTAGGAGGCCAGAGAGGTAAGAGAGCTAGTTGTGGGGCCCCGCTAGCCGACAGAAGAAGAAGATGGAGATTATCGAGGTAGAGCTCCAAAAGCTCGTGCGATGCGGCCTTGACAGGGTGCGGGTGTTCCACACCTTCTTTCGCCATTGGGTCACTCCGCTGGCAGAGAGGATGTGGCCAATGTGGATGTACGGCGGCCCGATGGACCCCGACCGTGCGTCACCAGAAGAGCTAGCAAATGACGAGGTCTGGAGTCATCTTGACCGGGTGCTGCAACTAAGGCCTAGAGAGACCCTTGATGGAAAGCCCAGAGCTCTCAACGCTATGAAGCAGTCCAATCTGGTATGCTTCCCTCTCTTTATTTCCATGTTCTTTTCCCCTTTTGCTCTCCCGTATCCTAACTTTGAGTCATCCATTCCATAGGGACTTGGAGTTTACAAGTCTCGGCCGCACCTTCTGAAGGGGCTGTTGGGCACGGCTCGGCAAGCCACCCTGAAGGAGGCGATGGTTGAGAGGAAGAAGAAGAAAGCTGAGGAGGCTCGGTGGAAGCATGAGAAGGAGATGGAGATAGCCCAGTGCGTGTGGGCAGGGGAAAATAGGAGCGATGTTGAGTTAGAGCTCGAGTCGAAGGACCCCACAGAGGTGGGCGATGATGCGATCTTCTCTAAGGAGGAGAAAGGCCAGGAGGTCGTTGCGACCTCGGTGGAGCATCGTGATCCTACAGCCACATGCTGTCGATGTTTCACCACCGATAGCCTGCCACGGGGGTACCCGGGGCAGTATGTTTGGGCTTCGGCGTATGCTGAACTCGATGGTTAACGCAAGAGACAGCCGATTTATCCTGGTTCAGGCCCTCGATCGTAGATCGAGTAATAACCTTACGTCCAGTCGGCCTTAGGCCTTTGCGTTGGATTGATTCTCAAGTGTCGTCTCCCTTTGATAGGAGCCCTGCCCTCCTTTATATAGTCAGGAGGCCAGAGTCCTAGTCGGTTTACAGTGAGATTTCCTAGTAGGATTACTTAATAGTTCTACTGCTAAGATTTACATGGGAAGAATCCTAGTTGAACTAGATCTTCTCTCTCCCTTGCGGGGTATCCTGTGGGTCCTGTATCGACAAGCCCCCGAGCACTTCATGGTTGAGCTCTGAAAGTCTCGCTCTGCCCCTTCAAGTCTTGTTGAATAGGAACAAGATGTCATCCGAGTGCTTTCTGGAGTGAAACCTTGTAGCGCTTCTTAGGATCTTTGAGTGGTGAGTGCTTTTCTGAAAAAAATACATCCATCTGGTTGTAGCCCCCGAGCCTCTTGCTATTTGGAACAAGGAGCTGGAGGATCTTGTCTTGAAGTTGTTCTGATCGTTCGTTGAAGTTTTATCAAAAAGAACTCGAATACGGCTCGCTCCGGGTTCTTTTTGTCGTAATGTCTTGAAATGGTCTGCGTTGAGGAAGTCTTTTGGTGACGTGCGCTTTTTCGAGGAAAAAGTGCACTCACTGAGTGTAGCCCCCGAGCCTCTTGCTATTTGGAACAAAAAGTTGGAGGGTCTTGATCCTTTATGTTGTTTGAAATTTTGTGTTCTAAAGTAGTCCCTAAGACTTGTATTATGTCATCGTCCGAGTAGTTTCGCGGCATCCTTCCGAAGCGGCCTTTTAGTCTTGGATTAAACCCTCATCCGAGTAGTTTGGCGGCATGCAGCCTCTGAGATTTTGTCCGGGTTCCTTTTGGGTGAAAGTGCACTCACTGAGTGTAGCCCTCGAGCCTCGTGCTTTTGGGTCTATCCCGCAGCTCCGCGCTTTCTCCGAGTTCTTCTCTTTAGAAATGAAGTCGGATGAAGAGTCTTGATGTATCGTCGTGGTTGTAGTGTTGAGTTTCTTGTATTCTTGGTCCTTTGTCTTTGGTTCCGAGCCTCCGGTAGTAGTTGAAATAAAAACCGGGTTCCCTAGCTTAGTGTTGATTAAGCTATGGTGCTGGCCGAGCCCCCGAGCGTATATCCGTGTTGTTTTGTCTAGGAAGAACTCAGATGCGAGGTCTTGGCATATTCTTTGATGGTCTGCTGTTGTCAGATGTAGTTGTACGGTGGTGGTTGAGTGTAAATGCCTTTTGTTCACGGGTTGTACTGTGCTGGTATATTCTTCCGAATATGCCCGTCTTCGAGTACTGCTTCCTCTCGCCTGAGTCATCTATTATTGAGTCCTGTCTTTTCACTGTATCCTTTGTTAGGCTTATTTCGTTGGTACTCCTAGTCCATGTGCGCTGATCCTTTGGTCTATAAATACTGTCCTGGAGTGCTTGTTTTCATCCATTGGACATTCTGTTGAAACCTTGGTGGTCATGAACATGGTAGTTTGTGAAGTAGAGCAGCCCCCGGGCATATTTTGTAGTTCCTATGTGTCTTGTTGTAGCTGGAGGAAGTCTTGTGATAGGGATTAGAGGTAGGCTAATCCCGCGACAGCATTGTGCCAGGATGTACGTGGTGGTAGTTGGAGGAAGTCTTGTGATGTGGGCTTCGTTCCTTCATCCGGCAGTTCTGGGTTGATCCTCGTCGCCTGTCTTGAGACTGTCCGGTGCAGATCAACACCATATCTAGCATCACATCGGTCTTGGGTGGACAGATGCCCGCCGGCCTTCTCTGCTCCATGTTGCCTTGCTGTGCTGCCGATTTCCGCCTTGGATGCACTGCGTTCGTCCTTTGAAGAAAACAGTGTAGCTGATGGCGGTCTGTCCTTCCGAGTAGCAATTTGGGATACGTAGTCATTCCAAAGCCTAGTCGTGCCCATGTTCCTCTTTGCTACTTTGCTTTTCGTGGTGCCGAGTTCGTTGGGTCTTGTAAGATTTGTAATCTTCTATTTTTGAAGTCACTTGTAATGTAACGAATCTTGTCTTCTGAGTTGTCTTTGACTTTTCTGTTGTGATCCCTGTCGTTCGCGAGGCTACCGAGTTCTTTCTTACATAACCGGGTTCTTTTGTTCCTCGTGAGGTAACCCTTTCTTTCTTCTTTCTTTCTTCTTGGCTTGACGGGTTGTTCTTGTATCAAACTGATAACCCTGCCGTGGCGTTGGATGGATAAGTCTGAGATCTGCCCGTTGGTTTATACCGTTGTGTGGATTCGTGCCCTCCGCCGTTTTAACTGCGTCGGTAAATGGACCATTGCGTTCCCACATTGTGTTTTAACGGGCCTTGTGGGCCGTTTGTATCACTGAAAAATCTATTTAAAGACCTTTTATCTTCCTTTCCTTTGCTGTCCAGCTCTTGCCTTTAAACCCTAGCTCTCAGAAATCCGCCGCCGTCATTGTTGCCATCACCCGAGCACCATCATCCTAGCTTCATCTTCCTTAGTGTCTTTTTTGCTTCCGCCAGTTCATGGGAAAGAAGAAAACCGCAAGCAAGTCTCAGGCGACCTTCGTGGACGAGGAGTCATCCCTCTCTTTGATTGAAAACCAGGAGTTTGTGGCCATGAGGGCAGCTCAGAAGGTTTGGCCGGCTCCAACAACAAGCGAAGACCAGCTGCGCGAGCTCGTTAGCGACGGCCTGATCCAAAGCAAAGTCATCGCTGAATGGAGAGTTCTGGGCGAGCATCGGGTTCCGGCTCCGGGTCCTAGTGAGATTGTCCTTTTTGTTTCCTTTGTCCATGCTGGACTTTGTCTTCCTGCTTCCGCCTTCCTTCATTAGTTTCTTGGTTATTTCGGGGTTAGTCTGAACCATCTAACCCCCAATGCCGTTCTCCATCTTTCTATTTTTGTTCATCTTTGTGAAGCCTTCCTTGGGATCCCTCCTTCTCTATCTCTTTTTTGCTTTTTCTTTCGTCTGAAACCTCAACCCCGCCGTGAAGAAACCAGCGCCCTCGGCGGTTATGGGATTCAGTTTCGCCAGGGTCTCAAAATTAAGTTTTTTGATTATGACCTGGTCGATTCTATCAAAGATTGGCGTGCCGAGTGGTTCTACGCTGCCAATTTGATCCCTTCCCTTGTCGTCCACTCCGGATCTGGTCCTGTGGTGAATGACCGATGGGACAAGAAGCTTGAGTCACCTACCGAGATTCAAGCGATCCAGCCACTCCTTGATAGGATTAGCATGCTGAAACAGCAGGGTTTGACCGGCTTTGGTATTGTTTCAAGCTTCCTTCGTCGTCGGGTTCAGCCTTTGAAGGAGCGGGAGCATCTTGGCTTTGAGTATTCTAGAGCCGAGGATCCTTCACGCATGGTCCTAGCTCTTGAGCTGACCGGTGAGGAGGTACTCGAGCGTCTCCAGAAGATGCTAAAAGGAGTTAGCGTCATTCCTCCTACCGTCTCTGAGTTCTCAGCCATCAACCCGCCTCCAGCTGTGAGTTGTCTATCTTTTTGTTTGAGTACTTTATATACTTTTGCTGCATCCGTTCTTGCTTAGCTTTTCTTTATCTCGGTTGTTTTATTCTTTTTCACAGGAGCTTGGGCGAAACTTTGTCGATCCGATCCCCCTTGACGTTCTCCCTGCCGTGGCGGAGACTGGGGATCGTTTAGCTGGAACCTCTGCAATTAGTAAGTCCCAAACCTCTACAGCCCTTTCTGGGGTTTCTTCCGGATTTGTTGATGTATATGAAGAATATGTTCCTCGTCTAGTCCCTCGTGGCCCTCGCAGTGTCCCGAAGAGGGGGCGAACGGATGGGTCTTCATCTAGCCTGCCTGCCACCAAGAAGCCTCGCAAACCAAGTACTCCCTCAGGTACTCCAGTCGTTGCTAGCATGCTCTTAGGTGAGCACATTTAATACTTTTTGTTCCTTTATTTTCATGTCTCTCTCTTGATCCGAGTACTTTTGTTCTCTTTTCAGCAGGTGCTCTGGTTTCCTTGGCTGAGGAAGAAGAGGATGATGAAGTCCCCCTCGTCATGCGGCGGTGAGTTGTTTTTCATATTCTTGTTGTATTGAATTCCTCCTCTTCGTCCTGACTTTTAGTTTTGAATTTTTTGAAGTAATCGGAGGTCGGGTGTGAGTTCTTCCGAGACTCCCGCGCTGACTTCTCCTGAAGCTCCGGTGTCGAGTTCTTTGGTTGCCTCTGCCCCGAGCTCTACTGCTCCTCCGGTGCGGGGTCCTTCCATAGCTCCAGCGCCGGCTTCTTCCGCGGCTCCGTTGTCGACTATTTCGCGCCCGTCGTCGGGTGGCGGGGACGTCTTCGCCGTCGTGGTTCCCCCTACGAGGCCTTCTCTTGGCTTCGCGAAGAAAAAAGTGGTTGGGTGAGTAGATTCTAGCTTTCTCTTTTCGGCTTTTGTCTTCCTTCCTCCGGTTCTTAATGGTGCTTCCTTTTATCATTTTTCAGTGTTTCGTCTTCTCTTATTTCTTCATTGACTTCTTCTCTGCCTCCCACCATGCCAACGAGTTCCGAGCCTCGGGACTCACAATATTCTGTTGGTGAAGTCGCCGTGGGGGCTCCAGAGCTTCCTGGCGGAGTTGCGGACTTGGCCGCTCCGGAGGTGACTGTGGCCGTCGCGCCGGGTCCTTCTGAGGGTTTGGCTCCGGCTTCCCTGGAGGTTGCTTTGGTCATTCCTTCTTCGCCCCAGCCGGCTTCTCCTTCCCCTTCTCTTGTTTCCGGTGGCCCCTCTTTTTCCGGTGATGTGGTGCAGCAGTTTGATGCCACTCATCGGTTATCAGAGCTAACCGCAGCCTGGGGGAGCTTGTCGACCCTCGCGAGTTCTTTTGGTGAAAAGCTCCAGGTAGGTTTTATTGCTACTCCTCTTTTGCATGCTTGTTTTTCTTCTGTTCTTATGCCTTGTTTCTCTTTGCTCAGTCTTTCTCTCGTGATCATTCTGGCTTCTTTTTCTCATCTGAAAATGAGAGGAAATTGTCTTCGGAGGTGGACGCTCTGAAAGCCGATCTTGACCTCCTCCGAGCTGAGTTGGAGACGGAGCGTCAAATATACCAAAAGGAGGAGAAGACCCTTCGCGCCCGGGTAGTGGAGATGGAGAAGCAGAGGGATGCTGCGGTGGAGTCTGCGAAGAATGAATGCAAAGGTGCCACGGGTTCGGCCTGTTTCTTTTTGTATTTTGACTTCTTTTTCCGCTGACTTGTTCTTGGGTGTCTTGTTTAGCTCTCCGAGTCGAGAAGCAGAAACTCTCGGAGAGTATTGATGAAATGAAGGCCCTCGTCCATTCTAGTCATAATAAAGCTGAGGAGGTAATTACTCATGCTGAGGAAGAACTCGCCCTTGCTAGGCTGATTAGGCGCGGAGCTGACAGAGATCTTGTGCAGGCCCAAAAGACTATTGAAAGCTTGTCCGGGAAGTTGGCGGCGGCTACTGAAAATTGGAATGTTTTGTGGAAGTCTTTTCGCTCAGTAGCCGACGTCCTTCGGACTCCAGCGGATGACGGGCAATCTTGGGCGCAGTTCATTCCTCGGATTCTGACTCGTTTCCAAGAGTTCGCGAAGAAGTGTGCCCAAGTATGTACCAAGAACGTGCTGGCCCAGGTCCGGGTCCTCGCTCCAGAGGCGCCTCTATCCAAGATAGCAGAGGAGGCTGAAAGCCAAGAATACCTTGACGCCGTTGAGAGGATGGAGCCCGAGGTCGAAGGTCTAGCCAGTAGGGTTGTAGATAGTCTAAATATTGACATCTCCCTTTCTGATGACAACGCCTGACTTGATCGAGCATCCCCTTGTAATATTACACTCCCCTTTAAATGAAGATTCTTTATTTTTGTTGATGTATTCTTTGCCTGGGTGTGGTTGAAGTTACTTGACTTGCTGAGTACTTTGTCCTGTTCCTGTCTCCGCTCCGCAAAACAACTCTGTGTGTTATCCTGACGAGACCCTTCGATTTGTCGAGTACTTTTCTTTTTCTTCCTCTTTTGTGATCCGTCGAGTGTTTTGTCCGTGCTATGATTTGTTAGATGTAGATCTTTGCGTTGACAACCTTTCGCCTGCGCTATGTAAAACGACTCGGTATAGAATGTTGCCTTGACAAACTTCGGCATCCGAGTGCTTTCTTCCTGCGCTATGTAAAACGACTCGGTATAGAATGTTGCCTTGACAAACTTTCGGCATCCGAGTGTTTTCTTCCCGCGCTATGTGAAACGACTCGGTATGGAATGTTGCCGATGTAGCCCCTCAGCCTCTTGCTTTTTGGAACGAAATGCTGGAGGGTCTTTTGAAGTTAAATTTCGGTCGACTAGTTTCGGGTGTTAGCTTTTAGCTACCCTCATTGGCGGGCTCAAGCATCTTTTCAGCTATTTTGCTCTCGTCCGGAATGCTCAGGCATGTTTTTAGCCATTTTGCTTTTTGTTTCGGGTGTAAGCTTTTAGCTACCCTCATCGGCGGGCTCAAGCGTCTTTTCAGCTATTTTGCTCTCGGCCGGGATGCTCAGGCATGTTTTCAGCCATTTTGCTTTTTGTTTCGGGTGTTAGCTTTTAGCTACCCTCATCGGTGGGCTCAAGCGTCTTTTCAGCTATTTTGCTCTCGGCCGGGATGCTCAGGCATGTTTTCAGCCATTTTGCTTTTTGTTTCGGGTGTAAGCTTTTAGCTACCCTCATCGGCGGGCTCAAGCGTTTTTTCAGCTATTTTTCTCTCGGCCGGGATGCTCAGGCATGTTTTCAGCCATTTTGCTTTTTGTTTCGGGTGTTAGCTTTTAGCTACCCTCATCGGCGGGCTCAAGCGTCTTTTCAGCTATTTTGCTCTCGGCCGGGATGCTCAGGCATGTTTTTAGCCATTTTGCTTTTTGTTTCGTGAAAACAACTCGTTGGAAGTCATGACAAGACATGCTGTGGATGAATATCATCTTTATTGATCATGAGTATAGACTGATACATATGTTGTTGAAGAGTATTGTCTTTCGTTGATTGTGAACGTAGGTCCCTTATGGCTTGCATATCTGGTTTTTTTTCTTGAGTTGTTTTTTACGCGTAGAACCTTCTTAGCTGGCTGATGTGCCATGTATTGCTGACTTCTTTTCCATCTTCGGTCATTAACTTGTATGTGCCTGGTACGGTGACTTTTGTGACAATGAACGGACCTTCCCATGGACCGAGTAGCTTATGTCGTCCGTCAATCTTCTGTATCCTTCTTAGTACTAAGTCTCCGACTTGTAGTGATCGGGGTTGGGTACTTTTGTTGTAATGCCATCTTAAACCTTGTAGGTATCTGGCTGATTGGATGGTAGCGTTTACTCTGATTTCTTCTGAGCTGTCGAGTTCTAATCTTCTTGTGTGTTCTGCTTCCCCTTCATCATATTGTTCTATCTTTGGGGATGTCCAGATCAAATCGGCGGGCAGTACGGCTTCTGACCCGTAAACTAGGAAGAAGGGCGAGTAGCCTGTTGCTCTGCTTATTTGAGTTCGTAGTCCCCATACTACTTTCGGTAATTCTTCAATCCATTTGGACCCATAGTCCACTAGTTCTTCGTATAATCTTGGCTTTAATCCGGCTAGTATGAGTCCATTAGCCCTTTCTACTTGTCCGTTAGCCTCTGGATGTGCAACAGACGCGTAGTCTATACTGAAACCACAGTCTTGTGCCCAGCTCTTGAATTCTGTAGCTGTGAAGGGGGAGCCTAGATCTATGATGATTCGATTGGGCATGCCGAAGCGGTGCATAATGTCTTGGATGAATTCGACTGCTTTGGTTGCGCTGTATTTCGTGAGTGGTTTGTATTCGATCCACTTGGTGAACTTGTCGATTGCCACAAAGATGTACTCGAAGCCGCCTTTTGCTTTTTTCAGGGGTCCTACTTGATCTAGCCCCCAGCAGGAAAAAGGCCAAGCGGGTGGGATGCAGATAAGATTGTGAGCTGGTACGTGGGCTTGTCTCGCAAACATTTGGCAACCTTTGCATTTTCTGACAAGCTCTTCTGCGTCCTTCAAAGCGGTTGACCAGTAGAATCCGGTGCGAAATGCTTTGCCAACCAGTGTCCTTGAAGCGGCATGATTTCCACAGCAACCTGAGTGTATTTCGTCTAGGATTTCTTTGCCTTCTTCAAATGAGACACATTTTAGTAGTACTCCTGATGATGCTGCTCTTCTGTAAAGTTTATCCCCTACTAGAACGTAGTTTTTGCTTCTGCGAACAACTTGGGTGGCTTCTGCTTTATCTGCTGGCAGTTTATTTTCCTTGATATAGTCGATGAAAACTTGGCTCCATGAAGTGTTGATTACCAAGATCTGAACGCCTTTAGCCTGAATTTCATGTGTTGTTTCACCGGGTTGTTTGATAGAGGGAACTGATAGCTCTTCTATGAACATGCCGGGTGGAACCTTTGCTCTGTCTGATCCGAGCTTGGCAAGGACATCTGCTGCAATGTTGGAATCGCGTAGGACGTGTAGAATTTCTAATCCTTGGAAATGTTTTTCAAGTTTCCGTATTTCAGCACAATAAGCACCTATGTTTTCTTTGGTGCAATCCCAATCTTTGTTGACTTGGTTGATGACTACTGCTGAATCGCCGTATACGAGTAATCTTTTTATTCCGAGGGTAATCGCCACTCGTAGCCCGTGGATGAGGGCTTCATATTCTGCTTCGTTATTTGTAGCTTGCCATAATATCTGAAGGACGTACTTGAGTTGTTTTCCTTCTGGAGAAATGAGGAGAACGCCTGCACCGGCCCCTCCTAGTTTGAGTGATCCATCAAAGTACATCTTCCAATGGTCAAGGATTGTATCTGATAAAGGCTGTTGAATCTCTGTCCATTCGGCCACGAAATCGGTGAGGGCTTGAGATTTGATTGCTTTCCGTGGAGTGAAATTGATGTCAAGAGCTCCAATTTCAACTGCCCACTTGGATATGCGCCCCGTGGCATCTTTATTGTGTAGGATGTCTCCGAGTGGGAAATCTGTCACCACGGTAATCTTGTGGCTTTCGAAATAGTGGCGAAGCTTCCGTGAGGTAATGAGTAGAGCGTAGAGTAGTTTTTGTACATGCGGGTACCGGGTTTTAGATTTTGACAGTACTTCGCTGATGTAGTATACGGGACGTTGCACTTTATACATGCGCCCTTGTTCTTCTCTTTCTATGACTATTGCTGTGCTGATTACTGTAGGAGTTGCCGCAATATATAGCATCATATCTTCATCTTTCTTTGGAGGTGTCAGGATAGGCGATGAAGTGAGGTATTCTTTAAGTTTTTTGAAAGCTTCATCGGCCTCTATTGTCCACTCGAACTTGTCTGTCTTCTTTAGTAGTTTAAAGAAAGGTAATCCCTTTTCGCCGAGTCTTGATATGAAGCGGTTGAGGGCCGCCATGCATCCTGTTAGTTTCTGCACTTCTTTGACACTTCTAGGTGGGCCCATTTCTGTTATAGCTCGAATTTGTTTGGTGCTGGCTTCGATCCCGCGCTGACTGACCAAAAATCCGAGTAGTTGTCCTGAGGGAACTCCAAATACACATTTATTTGGGTTCAATTTCCATCTCCATTTCTTCAAGTTTTCGAAGGTTTGCTTTAAATCTTCAATTAGAGTGTCTGGGTTCTTTGTTTTCACCACCACATCATCCACATATGCTTCCACATTTTCGCCGATTTGATTCCCAAGGCAAGTCTGGATAGCTCTTTGGTACGTGGCGCCAGCGTTCTTTAGTCCAAACGACATGGTCTTATAGCAGTAGGCACCAAACGGGGTGATGAAAGATGTCTTGCTCTGGTCTTCTTCTTTTAGTGCGATCTGGTGATATCCCGAATAGCAATCGAGAAAAGATAATAGCGCAGATCCTGCTGTCGAGTCAACTATCTGGTCAATGCGTGGTAGCCCGAACGGATCTTTTGGGCAATGTTTGTTGAGATCTGTGTAATCGACGCACATACGCCACTCGTCCATGTTTTTCTTCTGCACAAGGACCGGATTTGCTAGCCAATCTGGATGAAGGATTTCCTTGATGAATCCGGCTGCCATTAGTTTTGTTATTTCCTTTTTAATTGTTGCCTTCTTGTCGGGTGAGAATCGTCGTAGCCGTTGCTTTACAGGCTTGGAGCGTTTGTTAACATCAATTCTGTGCTCAGCCAACTCCCTTGGGACTCCTGGCATGTCGGCCGGCTTCCAAGCGAAGATATCTTTGTTGTCCCGAAGAAAGTTGGTGAGCGCGAGTTCCTATTTTGCCGAGAGGTGAGCACTGATGGTTGCTGTCTTGGAGGTATCGCCTGTGCCTAAGTCGATTTGCTTGACGTCGGCTTCTTTTGGTGGTGCGATGATGCTGGGCTTTTTAGCCGGTATTTCTAATTCTTCTTGGCTTATCTCTGCAGCGATTGCGGCTATTTCTTTTCTTCCATTGTCGGCTTGCGCTTTAGCTGCAATTTGGATTGCCTGAACGTCGCAGTCAAAAGCGCGCTTCAAATCGCTTCGGAGAGAAAGGATACCGTTTGGTCCTGGCATCTTAAGCAGTAAGTACGGATAATGTGGTATTGCCATGAATTTGGCCAGTGCTGGACGTCCGAGGATTGCATGATAAGACGAATCGAAGTCGGCGACTTCAAATTTGATAAACTCTGTTCGGTAGTTTGAAGGAGTTCCAAAGGTAACAGGTAAAGTAATTTGTCCGAGTGGCATGGCTGCTTTGCCGGGTACTATTCCGTAAAAGGGTGTGCTTGTTGGCGTAATCATCCCGGCGAGTTGTAGTCCCATTTTCCTTAGAGTTTCTGAAAAGATGATGTTGAGTCCAGCTCCTCCATCGATTAGTACTTTGGTGACGGTCATACCGGCAATAGTCGGATCCAGAACCAGTGGATAATGGCCTGCGTTTCCCACGCTAGTCCATTGGTCTTCTCTGGTAAATTGGATAGGATACTGTGACCAATTGAGGTATCTTGGTGTAGCCGGTTCTGCTGTCATAATGGTCCGCAGTGCTAGTTTTTCTTGATGTTTGCTTCTGCAATCCAGAGCCCCTGAGAAAATCACTGCTACCGTTCCCCTGGGTTTTTGGAATCCTTTGTCCTCGTGGTTGTCTTCTTCTCTTTTCTGATTGTCCTCTTTGGTGTTTTCCTTACTATCTCTTCTTGTGTATCGATCATTGAAAGTGTAGCAATTTCCGATGGTGTGCCTCCCACTAGGGTGCAATGGGCAACGTATGTTTTCAATGTCATCATATCTTCTGGGTTTGGGAAACTTCTTTGATTTGTCGGCCATTGCCACAGTATTGTCTGGTCTACGTTTTTTTCTTGATGTCTGCTATTTTGTTGATTTTGCTTGTCCGAGTTGTCCTGGTTGCTTCTGTCCGGGAACCTCTCTCGTGTTTTTTCTTCTGCAGTAATCATCTTTTCTACTGTACGTCTAAATTCTTCATTGTTTCTCGGGTTTTCTTTGCAGAAATCTTGAAATTGCCACCTAGCCATGATTCCGTGAGAGAAAGCTTCAATTACTTCTCGTTCGGTTATGTCATGTACTTGAGCTCGTAGTTCGCCGAATCGTCGATAGTAATTTCTAAGACTTTCACCTCCCTTTTGCTTGAGTCCTTTTAGCTCTGCATGAGTAATTGGGTGTGTAATGATTCCTACGAAATTTTCGCAAAAAACTCTTTGCAAATCCTCCCAATTTCTGATAGATCCTGGGTTCAGTTTGTCGAACCATTGGAGGGGCATGGCCTCCAGTGCCATGGGAAAGAAAAGGGTTTTGATATCGTCGTCTCCTCCGGCCAGTTCAATTGATTGTGAATATATTCTGAGCCATTGCCTTGGTTCAGTTTTGCCATCATACTTGGAATGGTTAGATGGTTTGAATTTGTGAGGTAATCGTACTAATGCGAGCCTGTTCGCGAAACAGGGGAACTTGTCGTGTGCCTTGGTTTCTTTGAATTCAGATTCGGCACCTTCTTCTGGCCAACTGTTATCCTGATGGGAACAATCTTGCGAGGTTGTCTGGGTAGGTACCCTGCTCCTAGTCTTCCTTAGTTGTTCAAATCGGTGGCTTTGATTATGTTCCCTCCTACTTCCTCCGTCATGGCTTCCACCCGACCCAAGTCTTTCGAAAGCGGATTTCCTTTGATTTTGATCTTCTTGCCGGTGAGTTGTTGATCTGGCGGGTAGTCTTGATCGAGTTTTCTCTTCATGCGTTCTCGGGATCGTCGATCGGAGCAAGTCCTGGAGCTGTTCATACTTCTCACCAGGATGAGAAGTTGCTCCGAGTTCTTCTAATGCTTCTCGAATCTTATCGTAAGGCGTATTTGCCGTGCGTCTTCCTTCAACTTCCCGTTGCGATTTTCTTTTATCGTACTCAGCCAATTCTGACTCGTATCTGATCCAAGCTTCCCTGCGCTACCTAGCACGGTGTTGGCGCCCTTTCTTCAACTTGTTTTTTCTTTCTCTAGCCTGTTTCTGACTATCGGTTTCTCCATCGTAGCCCTGGGCAAAGGGTGATATGTTGGATTCTGATTCATCTGATGATCTGATATCGGGTGCTTCCGGGGGATTTAATAGTGACCGCGGATGTCGAACCATGAGCACTTCTCGTACGTGAGTTGCTCTGTTATTGGCGTTAGTTTTCATGCTGTCGGAGTCGCTGATAACTTTAGTAGAAGCCTCGGCGTCGTAGATCGAGTCTCCCTCTTGGTAAGGTAGAATAGCGGTTGTTGTTGTGCCGACTAGTTGGGTTCCGCTACCCTCAGGAACGGAACCCGACCAGTGGATGATACAGTCCTGCGATGTTATTGTTAGCACGAGACCCTCCTGAGCTCCTGTCAGTGGTATCCCGAATCTAGGATTGAAAGATCTTTTGAACTGTCCCCGATAGGATTTTGCCATGTTGTCGAGCCCAAATGAAAAAGAACTCGACTTCTTGAGAGAACTCTGAAGGTAATCCGAGTTGTTTTGGGTTGTGCTCTGGAATCTTGCCAAAAAAGAACTCGGTTTCTTGAAAGCACTCGGATAAAACTTCGCCTTGGAGCTTGAATTCGAATCGGATACGAGTGGTCGTGAAATCTGATTTGAATCGGATACTATGAGCTGCGCGAATCTTCTGGTGAGTTGATCCATTACCATTGTTGAAATAAGAACTTCTTTAAGATGATCTGGATCTTCAAGGAGATGGCTTTGAAGCTTGCCGTTGTTGTCTGCCTCATAGATCCACGAGCCGAAGATGAAAGTTGATCCCGTCGGGAAGATTATGTTGTCGAGGTCCATCGAGCTCTCGGATGCAAAGTCGCCGAAAGCCCCTACCTGGCGCGCCAGCTGTCGATGTTTCACCACCGATAGCCTGCCACGGGGGTACCCGAGGCAGTATGTTCGGGCTTCGGTGTATGCTGAACTCGATGGTTAACGCAAGAGACAGCCGATTTATCCTGGTTCAGGCCCTCGATCGTAGATCGAGTAATAACCTTACGTCCAGTCGGCCTTAGGTCTTTGCGTTGGATTGATTCTCAAGTGTCGTCTCCCTTTGATAGGAGCCCTGCCCTCCTTTATATAGTTAGGAGGCCAGAGTCCTAGTCGGTTTACAGTGAGATTTCCTAGTAGGATTACTTAATAGTTCTACTGCTAAGATTTACATGGGAAGAATCCTAGTTGAACTAGATCTTCTCTCTCCCTTGCGGGGTATCCTGTGGGTCCTGTATCGACACATGCGCTGGTGGTGAGCGGGAGGTGGAGAGGCATGACATCGTTCCCATGCTGAGGAAGCACACCGCGAGCTCGGATGCCCTTGGTGAATGGGAGGCGAAGCGGATGCGGTCACCGCGCCCTTCAGAGGCGTCGCTAGCCTTGTCCTCACCTGCTGTAGGCGTGGTGGGACATGCCAGGCGGTCAGAGGAGTGGGCTCGCACCCGCGCGTCATCAGGGCTGGCGCCAGCGCGTGACCCACAATGGCAGGATGCCCCGCCAGCTACTTCGGTCAGCATGCCCTGAGCAGAAGGTCATGGTGATTCATGGGCTGAGCAAGAGCCGGTTTGGTCAACTCCGCCCCCCGGTTGAAGTGAGGGGTGTGGGTCATGGCCTGGGAGCGGTCCTCGCTCGATGGGCCCGTTGACGTCTGATCGGGGCTTCAGAGCCCTACCGCTTACATCCCGGTATGTCTTTCTTTATTTCTTTTCAATCTTGTCATTTTGAGTTTTCTAGAGTGCGACTGACCTGTATTTTTTTCGATAGCGGACAGATGCTGATGGGGCTGAGCATTGCCCCAACTCCCGTGTGGGAGGATTGGAGGCCCACCTTGCAGCGTGCTGTGGTGAGTGGTGGGGAGAGTAGGGTGGTGGTGGCGGGTCCTTCCCTTCCGAGGGCAGCGCCCCTCGGGTCAGCCGCTAGTACGGCGGTAGCAGCGACGACGGTGTTGGTGGCGATCCCGGTGGTGACAGTGGAGGCCACATCAGAGGTAACCCTTGTGGCCCCTCCTCCACTGGCTATGGCGAAAGAGGAGAGGGAGACCAGGCTCCCTGCCTCGCCGAGCAGAGGGCCACATGGCTCACCCTCCCGGTCGGAGCTAGAGGTGTCGAGGGGAGATGTGGCCGGGCCAGAGCCAGAACGCCTACCGGTGGCCCATGAAATCAAGGTGGTGGAGATCCCTTTTAACGGCGAAGCAGGTGATGAGGTGGAGCCACCAGTGCATTCGTAGGAGCTGGCGGTGGTCGGATCATCAGCTGGACCTTCTAGTGGGCTGGGAGCCACCGACCTGGTGTGGCCCTGTCCCGAGGACCCGAGGAAGGTTCGGTTCATCCTTTGGGATGAGCAGAAGGATCAGCTTTGGGATGTGCTAGGAGGGAGAGGATTCGCCATGGAGTCCGATCTTGCCCAACCATCGATGAAGCTTGAGGAGGCCCAGGAGCGGGTTAAGTCCGTCCAGCGGGCGGTCATAGTTGACCTACCCCGCATCATAGAGGTGAGTTTTCTACGTTTGTCCTTGACCCCTTGGTCTTTCGTCGGTTGCTTCAGCATGCTTGCTTCTTGTTTTTATAGTGTCTAGAGGAGATGTCGAGCCGCAAGTCCCGTTTCCTCTAGATGGAGCACGCCTAGGTCACCGAGCTTTAGCGTGAGCTAGAGTCCACCCACCGTGAGTCCCAAGACCGATCGGCAGAGGTGACCAGGGCACGGGCGGCGGAGCTGCTTGTGGTGGAAAGGGCGATTGCCGCCAAGCGGGGGCTTGAGGCGGTGAAGGTCAGCCAGGCGGAGACCGAGGTGGCGCTATAGAAGTCCCTAGAGGAGATCGAGGTGGCACTCTAGAGTACCCTATCGACCCTAGAGGCAGAGCGGAAGGCCCTAGAGTCTGAGCAGAAGGCTCGGTCAGAGGCCGACCCGAAAGTGCTTGCGCTCTGGGGCAAGATGATTGGGATTGAGGAGTTGAACTCTCGGTTGCGCGAGCAGGTGACTCGGCAGGAGGAGGGACTCTCCATCCTCGAGAATACCCACCTTGGTACGTACCCTTTCTGCTTTTGGTGTCTTGGTTTTTTTTCTTTAGCCTGCTTCTGAGCTTGTTGTCCTTCTTCTAGAGCTGGGCAAAAAGGTGGAGTCATTAGAGCGGGACCTGGAGACGGCCAAGGCGACGATTGGCCAAAATGTGAAGGCGCTGGCCAAATCCCTTAAAGAGCGATGTGCTCTCGAGGGGGAACTTGACCAGATATGTAATGTTGCCCAGCTCGTCGCCTCATAGGTCTTCGGGTCGGCGCCAAGTACCAGCGCGCCCGCCATCTGGCTGACGGAGGTTCCAAATGAGGTTCGGGCCCTCATCACAGATGAGCAGTTCTACGGGACTTCGGGGGTGTTGACTTCGGTGGTGACGTACCACCCAGACCTAGACTTTGCCGCCATCTACAACGGGTATGCCGATGGTTGGAGCGCGGAGGACATCCACTCGCTCGGGGAGAGCTTGCTACCACACGCAAAGTTGGGTGATGGATGCTCGCCGTGCGTACATGGCCGAAGGAGTGCGTCAGGAGGACGTTGCCCAGCTTGTGGATGGCATGGAGCCTGGGTCAGAAGCGGACGTCGCCCCACCTCCGATCGAGGTGAACATTGCCCAGTCGGAGGATGAGCAGCCCCTACCCTCGCCGGTCGAGCCGGTAGCCGATGCCATCGGGGAGCCACAGTAGAAGTTTTTTAGAGTAGAAATACTTTAACAGATGTAAAAGATAAGGTCATGGGGGAGCCCCCTGTGTAAAGTGTTTTTGTGATGGAACTACTTCGTTTGGGGAAGCTTGTCCCGTTCGTTCCTTATTTTTACCTTAGCATAACTTTATATTTTATTCTTTCTTTTTTCGCACCTGCCTGTTCGTCCCGTGGCCCGCAAGGCTCAGCTGCTTGTAACCATAGGTAGAGGCGGGGTGCGATCGATCAGAATATTTAAAGCAAAGTTACGTAAGGTAATTAAAGGAATGGACTACCCTTTCGTTTGGGTAAAAAGGTACTCCCTCCGTTCCTTAATATAAGCCATATAGTTTTTAGCACCAATATTAACGCACGGCTTGGGGAAGGATGTGAGACCGAGGAAAAAAAAGGAAAATCAGGCCATCTTCTCTCTCCCAATCAAATTGTTTCCTAAATCTAAGGGATTGGTTGGGGCATGTGCTATGTACGGTGGAAAGGTTTCCAAACTAATCGGCATGGGAGCTGATACGTACCTATATTTTGGAATTTTCTTTAGAAATCTATATGGCTTATATTAAGGAACGGAGGGAGTATTTACCATATGATAGTAAAAAAGAGAGGTGGTATTGCACCCCCGTGGAGCCCCCTAAGCGACCTGGGCCAAAAGCGTTTGGGTCAGGGCTCTTTATAGGAGCAAGCGTTAAGTAAAAAATGGTAAGACCGAATTTTAGGGGAAGAAACGATGTAGTTGTTCGTTGTTCCAAGTGTTGGTGAGAACGTTGCCGTTGTCGTCCTTCAGTCGGTAGACGCCCGGTTGAATCACCTTGGTCGCCGTATAGGGACCTTTAGTCATCCGGATCCTCGCCCGCTACGCCTCCTTTCTTGGCTACTGCCTCCTTGTCTTTTCCTTCCTTCGGCCCGCCGGCCTATCGCAGAAAGCACTTGAGGAGCTCGCAGTCCTTGTAGAGGTGCTTGACGGGGTAGGCGTGGTTGGTGCACGAGCTCTCCATGAGCTCATTGAAATGGTCAGGCAGGCCCTACTGGGGCTACTTGCCCGTGCGATCAGCCGCGGCAACCAACACGGGGTTGGCCGGTCAACGCTGATCGTTCTTATTCTTTTTGCCCCTTTGCGTGGAGGAGCCCTCATCCTGATCCTCGCGCTTGGCCTTGCAATTGTCCTAGCCTCCGTTGAAGACCACTCTGACCGCCTCCTTGCCGGAGGCATGGTTCATGGCGATGTCGAGTAGGTCGCGGGTGGTACGGGGCTTCAGGCAGACAAGCTTGTGGATCAGGGACTCGTAGGTTGTCCCGGAGAGGAATGCGTTTGTCGGCACAAAATTTTATCCCATGCCGGGGCACACGAGCAAGCTGGAAGGGTCTGCTGGATGGAGCTGGAGATTCGCCTAGCTTCAACATAGGGATTATCGATCTTATGCACTCCTCCCGAGACGTGTCAGTCAATTTAACCCTGCAATTGACAAGGAGAGAAATCAAATCAATAATTTAAGGTGGAACATGCCGATATTGCTAGATAGTCTCGAATGTGCGGCTCTAAGAGCCGATGTGGAAGGAAATTGACTAAATAGTCGATTTCAGCGTACTCATAAGAATAAATCAGTTAAAGCTCATGGGGTTGTTGAAGAAAAACTTGGTTATCATTCAGGATGAATATCATTATTTAGACAAATATTAGTCAATGGCAATAGGATGCCAACAATAATCAGTTTATGCTAAGCCAATGACTGCAAATAACCGAATCTCTTTTTATATAAAAGAAACAGTTCATCATCATTTAACCATATAATAGAGATAAATTTAATGAACATATTAGATCTCATCTATCGTCGTGACCTGTGGGGCATGAGGCAGAATCATGCAGGCTATAGAAACAGTGATAAATTCGACGACCCTAACTTATTACTAATATCAGTAGGGCATGAGGCAGAATCATACAGGCCGTAATACAATAATAAGATCACGGGGCTAACACATCTTTCAACATATCTTTACTTCAATGGTCTCGTGACGTGAACTGCATATGTGAAAACACTCGATATCGGCTAAACAGTCAATTCAGGCATAGCGCACAGTTAAAGTCATGCCCTATCAGAAACAAATCTACCAAATAATGATCCCCACTACACGGGGCTAACAGTGGGGTGTGAGGTAGAATCACACAGGCCGTGATAACAGGCCATGTAACGGTTCTCGTTAGCCAATAGATCTATTCAAGACTAGACATGCCTTAACCTCACACTATACACGATCAAGATTGACGTAAAACAGCTAATAAAACATAACTCATCGTTTAAAGTGCAGATTAGATCAATTTAGATTAATAAACAATGGGTTAAACAGGAGATAAGGCCGATCTAGATCAATCCCAATCAGACGAAGTCATATTGCTGTAATTAAAAAAATAATGAAAGTAATAAGCAATATCGGTAACTTAATGAATCTATCCGAAGGACGTCACCCTTAGATAGAGCCGATAACTTGATCTTAATCTAGTTCGAGCAGTGGAGGTCGACCGGATCGATGCAGCCGTACTTGAACTAAACAAGAGTCAATAACTAGCTTATACCAGAGTCACAGTGGTGGTCGACCGGATCGATGCAGCCGTACGAACAGAAGTATAAGCCATGACGGTACTTACAGACAAGCCGGAGGTCGGTCGGACCGATGCAGCCCTGCTCGCTGAAGAACTCGCCGAGATCTACTCTACTTCTACTCCTAAGGGGTGACCAGAGCAAAAAAAAAAAATAAGTAACTTATATTGAATTGATTATGTGTCTTGTAATTTGCCGTAACCCTTTATATTTATAGGGATGCCTGGTCTTCGGCGATACAGAGCAGGACTCTTGTAGATACATGCACGGGAGGTTTCTTTACATGCAAGCCGAATATAAAACAAATCTATATTCCCTAACTGATTCGGCTATGCATGGTAAGTCCAGCACTAATACGGCCAGGGGTCCTTGGCCCAAATCTTTCCCGATCACGTGAAAATCAGCATGTTATATGTGGTGGCTAGTCTTCACGTACATACAAGCCAACTCCCAATCCTGCTAGCTTCCCCTTTCTTCGTGCATGTACACCATCGAGGTTTAAGAAACTTTACGTCTCCATTCAAATATATTTTAATTTCCTTGTGTAGCCCAGCCAAACAATATTAAAGTATTTCCTTCCTCAAATATTAAAGTCGAACTCTCTCCTTCCTGATCCTTTCTTGTTTCCTTTGTGCACGTACCAAGCACTAGCAGCATATATTCGTATACCAACTGAAGCAAATAGGAATAAACTAGCTTCTCTTACTTTTCCTTTATTTCCACGTGAGGACCAAGCAACATGTAGACTTCATGCCTCTCCTTCAATTAACCGTGTGCATGCACGAATTTGCTTTCCTTCTTCTACTCACGTGAAGCACATCTCGCCATTCCTTGCCAAGTATTTGGAATATTATTGAATAACATTTCCTGTCAGCTTGATATGTCAACATGGCTTACTGGGCAGTCCAGACAAACGAGCCGAAAGTCTCTTCATAAATATCGGCTTACTTCCGTAGACTCGATAGACAATAAAATTATCGAATTTTGGTGTTAACACATGCCTCCTTTTTCAGAGTATGAATTTTCATGCTTCGAACTATTTTGATCTGATGGTTTCTCCCAAGGAGCCAATGAATTTACTAGCTGTAATATTACTTTATTCCAAGCCTCACCTACACATATGAACTTTGAAGTGTCTATCACACTATCTTGGGTGGTTGAAGAATGGAACGGATTAGAATCCAGTCATCCTCACTTCTCCTACTCAGAAAACTTGGGTTTTTTTTGAAAGATTTTCAATTTAAAACATAGTTTTTCTCCTTAAATGATTCTCTTAGATCGCTCAATGTGTATAGTTCCTCACCAAGGCATTGTTTTGTCTCTTTTCATCCAACTTCTAAAAAGCTTATGTGGAATTCAGGTAGGGATAAAATATGTAGCATACTTACCTTGCATATATTGTAAGGACAAATCCTAGATTCGAGGAGAGAAGTGTAATACTCTTAGATCAAAATGTACATGTGCGTGGAATATTTGGTGGCCAACCTAATTCTACTGTGCTCCTTTAAATATATTTCTCTCTTTTGGAATATTTTTGCGAGAATATGGGCTATCTTTTTCTCAACTTTTCCCCCCTTTTTTAAATTTATTTTGGACTTCTTTTGTATCTCTTTTTTTTTGCATAACCCATGTCTCTTTTTACAATAAACTTTTGAGAGAAATATTATCAAAAACTTGGAGCATTTATTCTGATAAAACCCTAACAAACATATTTTTGTCTTCTCCTAGTGTAGGAGCAGAACATTTTGAGGTGGACGAAAACATCTTTTTACGTACTTCCAGTATAGAAGCAGCACATATATGTGGCATGTACGTGATCTTGATCTTGGCAGCATGATAAATCTCTCAACAAGGGTCAACAAGACTTGACAAAACTCAACACAGAGCAAGCAGCTTATGTGGAAGGTTCTTAATGAGACTAATATATGGCCTTGGTAGGAAATTCAATATCATTGAGGAGACAAGCTATTGATTTTGATTTTTTTTGTAAGAAAATTTTCCAAGTCCTTTGCAAAAATAACCAAGGTTCTTTCATCATACCATATCTTATTCATCAACTACTTAGATAGCATGCTTTTCCTATAATAGATTGTTCACAAGTGATAGAAAAAGCAAGAACTAAAGAATAATATACGAGTCAAGCATAGAAGGGTATGTACCTCATATTTGCATGTACGCTCCTCCATTCTGAGCCGATAAATGCTTTTGCTTGGGACCCATTTTTTTTTATAATGATGCTTTTATCAGTGCGCTTATCGGCTGTTGCATATAGAATCCTTGTATACTTCTGCGGTGCTGCCATATAGAGAACTGAAAATAATATTCTTAACCCTTCTGATTTACGGCCGGCGGATGCAAACACGTATAGATATCATCAGCTTGAAGCCCCATTGACGTACGACTCGCATAAATTGCTTGAAGTTGCCAGATAGTTAACCCGTGTAGAACACCTTTCTTATCTCCATGTTAGATCCTCGTTCATATTTCCATCTTTGTTCTTCTTCGCACGTTGCACATCTCAGCTGATTCTACTTCAGGATAGCCGATCTCCATGTGCTAGAATCGATCTGTTGGATTTCTCTGAGCAAAATACGTAGCTAACTCCAGCTCCCGCATGATGACGTGTAGCAGGCAGCAACAACGGTGTATGGTAATTCAAACACTGACCAATTACTTTAATAAAAAACATACATACGAATCCTTCCACGAACCGAATTCTTAGATCAATAGATGAATCCCAATCAACAGTCTCTGGCAAATGTCACGGGAAGAGGGTATCCTTGCTAGTACGATCGGCCTGTGCGGCTGCAACAAGAATAATTAGAGCCGATATCTTTGTTGATCGGCTATCATCTTCATTAGCTCAACTCCTTCGCCATGAACTTGAGCACGGGGTATGTAAATTTACTGCTCAAAACTATTTAGCCGATGGTGAGGTAATCATAAAAGAATATCTCAGCCTATCGGCTATTTACTTCTGTCAGAAGCCGGTTTCAGATATGTATCAGCCACTTTAAAATATGCTCCTGCTCCGATCTGATTTCTGCAGTGAGTATGCTCAGGTTTATCTTATACCGTCCATGTCAAGTAATTTTTTTTCATACGGAAGAACCAGGGGCCGATGAAAGTTTAATGCATCGGCTCTTGAGTAGGTATTGATCTATCTCAAATCTGTCATCATCTTGGTAGAGGATGCTGAGCCGATCAGTTAGGCTTTTTTTACCTAACAAGGATTGGCTTTTAGTAGCAGTTCTTACTCCAGTCACCATAACGTCCTTGATCAGCTCGTTACGTGCTGGGACAGCTTGTCGCGTGGGGAGATGAATTTGGCATAACACAAGAGGCACTCAAACGTGTAGTTGATGGGGAAGATGTCAAAGTGCGTGCAGCGCTGTCCCGATGCGATCTACACCTCCTTCGTCAGTTTTTGCATCGTCGATGTCACACCCTGTGATCACCAGGTACTCAGGCGGGCTTACGAATGCCATCGTCGTCGTTCATCTGCTATCGGCTCTATGCTAAATGTGGAAGCACAGAACCGAGCTGATGATGGAGGTGAGGGAGCACGAATTCTAGTTGCTCTCTGGTTCCTTTCTCGTATAAATAAGGATGAATGCAATAGGCTGCCTCCAGACCTCTGCCTCCTTGAGCCGATGGAGTTTAATCATCACAGAAAAAACCCATCGGCTTTAATGCCTGAATTGAGTTCACACGGCGTGGCTCTGCTGAATGGTTTCAACATCGAGGCCCTTGAGCTTGATGATGGACTTGATTGAACATGTGGGCGCAATTTGCAGCCTGCTTGGCGAGCTCCAACAGCTCACGGTAGCCTTGGTTATTGCTAAAGAGGTCAGAGGTGGTGGTGATCTTGATACCGTGCAGCGTCCTTTGCGCCGTGGCGAGCGCCATGTGGGTGTTGGGCATGACTCCCGTGTTGAAGGCCCTCTTGAGTTTCCACATGTCAGACGTCGGTGATGGCTTCACGCGGTCCTTGGAGATGGTAATGATGGTGCTGATGCCCTTGCTGCCGTTGGACATGACCTCGCTGAGCGCGAGCTCATAGAACCCTTCTTTCGCCAGCTTCTATCTTGTTGCGAATGGAGCGGCGGTCGACCATGTCGGAGCGGGGTTTCATATTGAGCCGTCTGAGAGGCGCAGCGGTAGATGCCGAGAATCGGCCGACAGGTTTGGCCATGGTGGCGGTCGGCTCGAACAGATTGCTGATGTCGGCGCTGCTGTACTGCTCCAAGAAGGATATGAACGTATAGGACATGGTGCGGCTGAGTTTCGCCCGCCGTGTCGAAGAGACTCCGTGTGGACAACAATGAGTAGCATTCATCGCGTTACAGACCATACTCTTCCGCGTTCTGCTCGCCGGGGCCTAGGGCAGTCCCAATAAAAAAAACTGATGTGGTTTTCATAGCAAAAGAAATTATCTATAGAAACTATTTTTCATAGTGGAGGTGTCTTTGTGTAATAATTATTTTTTCTTTATCTCTCTCAACTCTATCTTCTTCCTCCAATAGGAGTGTGGCACAAGCCCCCTGAAAATTGGTGGTTTCTCTCCAATGGCGATTTCAAGGTTTCTTGGTGCATTGGGTCAAGAGAAGACCTTATTTCTTCGTGAGGAAACCATTTCTAGGATTTTTGCTCTCTTTCTTCATTAATTACGTTGCTATGTCAGCATTTTGCCTACGTGGCAAGTCATTTAATGAGGATAGAAACCATCATCAATACACCATTGGAACTGCCCTTAAGCAATCGGCTCAGTAGTAGTAACAACAGAAAGATTCAGGGCCAATTGAGATGGCCTGCTTTTCTGGTTATGGAAATCTTGGATTTGCACCTTCTTTTGTGAATAAGAAAGCCCGAGTCGATACCGATTCGGCTGTGGCTGCTCTCTTGATGATATATAAATATTTCTTTCTGTAGAAACTGACCATGATGCACACTTTGGCAGTGTAGATGATGAAGTCTGATGAGACGATTACCAATGGTGTTGAGGTGGACCTCCTACCAGTGAAGAATTTTTCTTTCTATTGCTTGGCCTGATTGCACTACGCTAGTCAATAAGGATGCTCCGTTTTATATTTCTTCTTGGCACGTGGGCCCCCAGCCAAACAAAACTTATGTCCAGCTATATTATATGAATTATAAATTCAAAATATATTCGAGAGGTATGGTCGTCTTCGTTATACAACAAATAATCACCTTCCTGATTTATTTCCTTGGTGACATCTTGGTCGTTTATAGTAAAAGACCCCGTAGGCTTCAGTAGCTATGCATGTTATCGTCTTGTCTCCTTGTCATCCAGCCGATGAAAACAACTTCTATCAGCTATGTACCTGGTATTAAAAATAACTCCATCGGCCTCAATGAATCCATCAGCTTGATGTCTGATCATCATGTAAAGGAGGGCCCATGAAACTAATGATGAGCCGATGGAGGTGGGAAGCTTCTGATGACGCACTTCATTGACGAACCGTGTCCAACTACGGTAAGTATGCAGATGTATCTCTTGTAATCATCTTGCTTTCTTTCCTTATACTTGAGAGAACTCAAAAGTCCTTGCCGATCAACTTCCTCCTCGTCGTCATTGGTCGAATGCTTGGTTCAGCTATTGGACATCACGTATGAGTCGTCCCGTTATCCAACGATGCTTTCCGTGTGTAGTTTTTCCTTAATCCCTTAACTAGTATATTCCAAACATGCACACGCAGCGGACGTGAAGTCGCTTGTAGTATATCTTTGAGAATCTTCAAGTTATTTAACTTCTTTTATTCTCGAAGCTAAGGCCGACAGAAACGATAGGTTGAATAATAATTGCATTTTCCTCCTGAACGGCCGGGATCTCGTTGTCTTGAGGAGCAGATAGTTCATCGGCAACTAAATTCTCAACTGATTATTTAATTCTTCTCTGGACTCTTCCTTGGCCAGCTGACTTTGTCCGTGAGACTTCTGATTTTGCTTTTAATCTCTGCTGCAACCTATAGATCCATTTTGGATGAACAGAGTCGAAGCAGATAGCTTGCCTTCATTGTCTGCTTGACGCTTACGGTCAAATTAGCAGTAGCAAATTAATGCCGCCTGAACGAACCCAAGTCTGGTTGATGTGCCGACCACTAAGCCGATAGAACAATTTTTTTTTTCGACTGAGGCATCTAGTAGGAAGCATTGAATCTCACCTGAGCCGGCCATTGCACAATCATGTTGGGTAGCTGATGAGGTTGGCTGCTGGACTATACATCTGGGTTTTGTACAGTAGGAAGCTGAGTTGCCTGCGTGACAGAGGCACCTGGTGACTGCAGCTATGGTGGCTGCACCCCTGTCACTTGATCTTGACCTTACCCCTCTGCTGTTTGCAGGACTTGTCCTTGCCCCCTGCTATTTGTTCTTAGGGTGCGTTTCATCAACAGTAACTGATGAAACTAAGCCAATAGCATATTCCTTTTCGGAGCGTCTTCTGGTAACTATTTCTGTTTTCCCACTAGTGCAGTTTATTTCCCACGTAGTTGACTGCATCGGCTATTTCCAGATGTCCCAACAACTTCTACTTTAATCACCGGATCATCAACATTGTTTTAATAACATATTCCAATTTTTGGGTTGCGACTTGCCTCTTTCCGGTCTTGAAACTGATAGAAGTGCTAGCCGAATAATTAATTAGTATAAAGTCCTTCCAAACCATGGAGATATGGCTGCTATTTCTTCTTAGCTTGATATCTGTATATTTGGTCTTGGCGCTAATGCATATTTGTGTCATCGGCTTTTGTGGGCATGTTCTCGTCGGCTTTTGCAATCACCTTCTGTTTTAGCTGTGTGTCATCGGCTTCTGTGTCCATATTAATTCCTTGGGTCCAAAATAGTATCATCTTGCTGTATGTGGGTATGCAAGCAAAGCATTCTATTTTAGCTGGCAACATTGATAACCCAAACTTTCTTGAAGCCGGCGGACGTGAACATCCGATAGATATGAGCAGCCAACTATGTGAGCAGCCGATGAAGGTGAAGGAGTTACTATCGCTTTTGATCTTCTTGAGCTTATTAATTGGGGTGTCAACGTGTCGCCATACGCTACAACCAGCCCCATGCAGATGACACGTATAGAAGAATTATCCTGCAAACTTGGGGCGGTGGCAAATCTTAGCAATATAGATCAATGTTCCTAGAATAGTTCTGACAGCTCAAACAATTAACCGAATTGATTAATCATCCCAGCAAGGAAAAGTGATTAATTCGTCTGAATTCTAATCAAATGATTGTGGTCCCACCGGGCGTGCCAAACGTGTGTCGGCACGAAATTTCGTCCCGTGCCGAGGCACACGAGCAAGCCGGAAGGGTCCGCTCGATGGACCTAGAGATCCACCTAGCTTCAACGCAGGGATTATCTATCCTGCGCACTCCTCCCGAGACGTGCCAGTCATTTTGACCCTTCAATTGACAAGGAGAGAAAGCTAATCAGTAATTTAAGGTGGAATATGCTGGTGTTGCCAGACAGTCCCGAATGTGCGGCTCTGAGAGCCGATGTGGAAGGAAGTCGACTAAATAGTCGATTCCAGCATACTCATAAGAATAAATCAGTTAAAGCTCATGGGGTTGTGGAAGAAAAAATCGGTTATCATTTAGGATGAATATCATTATTTAGACAAATATTAGTCAATGTCAATAGGATGTCAACAATAATCAGTTTATGCTAAGCCAATGACTGCAAGTAACCGAATTCCTTTTTATATAAAAGAAATAGCTCATCATCATTTAACTATATAATAGAGATAAATCTAATAAACATAGTAGATCTCATCTATCATCGTGACCAGTGGGGCATGAGGCAAAACCATGTAAGCCGTAGAAACAGCGATAAATTCGACGACCCTAACTTATTACTAATATCAGTGGGGCATGAGGCAGAATCATGCAGGCCGTAATACAATAATAAGATCATGGAGCTAACACATCTTTCAACCTATCTTTACTTCAACGGTCTCGTGACGCGAACTGCATATGCGAAAACACTCGATATCAGCTAAAACAGTCGATTCAGGCATAGCGCACAGTTAAAGTCATGCCCTATCAGGAATAGATGTACCAAATAACGATCCCCACTCCACAGGGCTAACAGTGAAGTGTGAGGCAGAATCACATGGGCCGTGATAACATGCCTTGTAACGGTTCTCGTTAGCTAATAGATCTATTCAAGACCAGACATGCCTTAACCGCACACTATACACGATCAAGATTGACGTAAAACAGCCGATAAAACATAATTCATCATTTAAAGTGTAGATTAGATCAATTTAGATTAATAAACGATGGGTTAAACATGATATAAGGACGATCTAGATCAATCCCACTCAGGCGAAGTGATATTGCTGTAATTAAATAAATAATGAAAGCAATAAGCAATATCGGTAACTTAATGAATCTATCCAAAGGACACCACCCTTAGATAGAGCCGATAACTTGACCTTAATCTAATTTGAGCAGTGGAGGTCGACCAGATCGATGCAGCCATACTTGAACAGAAGTATAAGCCATGACGATACTTACAGACAAGCCGGAGATCGACCGGACCGATGCAGCCCTGCTCGCTGAAGAACTCGCCGAGATCTACTCTACTCCTATTCCTAAGGGGTAGCCAGAGAAAAAAAAAGTAATTTGTATTGGATTGATTGTGTGTCTTACAATTTGTCGTAACCCTTTATATTTATAGGGATGTCTGGTCTTCAGTGATATAGAGCAGGGCACGGGAGTTTCTTTACATACAAGCCGAATATAAAACAAATCTATATTCCCTAACTGATTCGGCTATGCATGGTAAGTCCAGCACTAATACGGCCAAGGGTCCTTGGCCCAAATCTTTCCCGATCACGTGGAAATCAGCATGTTATATGTGGCGGCTAGTCTTCACGTACATACAAGCCAACTCCCGATCCTGCTAGCTTCCCCTTTCTTTGCACGTACACCATCGAGGTTTAAGAAACTTTACGTCTCCATTCAAATATATTTTAATTTCCTTGTGTAGTCCAGCCAAATAATATTAAAGTATTTCCTTTCTCAAGTATTAAAGCCAAACTCTCTCCTTCCTGGTCCTTTCTTGTTTCCTTTGTGCACGTACCAGGCACTAGCAGCATGTATTCGTATACCAGCTGAAGCAAATAGGAATAAACTAGCTTCTCTTACTTTTCCTTTATTTCCACGTGAGGACCAAGCAACATCTGGACTTCATGCCTCTCCTTCAATTAACCGTGTGCATGCACAAATTTGCTTTCCTTCTTCTGCTCACGTGAAGCACATCTTGCCATTCCTTGCCAAGTATTTGGAATATTATTGAATAACATTTCCTGTCAGCTTGATATGTCAACATGGCTTACTGGGCAGTCTAGACAAACGAGCCGAAAGTCTCTTCACAAATATCGGCTTACTTCCGTAGACTCGATAGGCAATAAAATTACCAAATTTTGGTGTTAACAGCGTTGATGACGTCTGCGTCGACGACATGGGAGTTGCATCGCTTCGAGAACCTGCGGATGTAATCCTGTAGGGACTCGTTGGGCTCCTACTGGCAGCTCTTGAGGTCCCAGGAGTTCCCAGGGCGGACATATGTCCCCTGGAAGTTCCCAACGAAGACCCTCCTAAGGTCCGCCCAGTTGCGGATGCTGTCGCGTGGGAGGAATTCGAGCCAAGCTCGAACATGTTCCCCTACGTAGATAGGAAAGTACTGAATGATGAAGTGGTCATCATCCGCTCCACCGACTCGGCAGGTGAGCTAGAAGTCTTCAAACCATATATCGGGGTTCGTCTCCCCGGTATACTTGGTGATGTTGATAGGCGGTCAGAAGCGTGGTGGGAACGACGCTCTCTGGATGCGTCGGGCCATCTGGGCTAGGACTCTGGTCGTCCGGCCGGCGACCGCGCCTGGGGTGCATTTCACCACTCCCTGCGATGGTCCGGTCGGGGTCTGCGTCGCCTGCCCTCACTGTCGCTCGATGGACGTCATCATCTTGCCAGGACCGACGCCGGTGCTGATGACATTGTGAGCGTCTTGGTTCAGCTCGTGCCGCTCACGCACAGGCGGTCGATATGGAGCGGGCGGCAGGTCATGCTGGGTAGCAGATGCGGCCTCCTGTGCCGTGCTTGGCGGCTGTAGCGGTGAGCAGGTAGAGAGGCCGCGAGTCGGTGTCGCGATGCGAAGCTCTCTGCCTGTTGAATGGCGGCGGTTTCCACTAGTGCCCGGAGGTTCCGGTGGATTGCCTATTCCTAGGGGTCGTTTGGCTCGGGAAGGCCACGCAGAAGCATTGCCGTGGTGGCGATGTTCTAGCCAGCCCGAGTGAACTGTGGAGGATCGTTCCCCCCATCCATGATGTTGCGCTGGACCTAGCGGGCGTGACCCCAGGTGCCGCTCGCCAGGTTACGCGCATGGGGCGCAGCGTGGTGCGTTGAGCGCGCCGGCGCAGGTGGTGGCTGGTTCTGTCGCCATTGTCGTAGCTCCTCGCCGTGCTTTTGTGCAAGCGCGAGGGCCATCGTACGAGGGTCTGGAGGGGTGTGAGTCTACAGGGACTCCGCTACCACCGACGGCTGTCCCGTAGCGTCCGCCATAGCGTACTCCTGGGACAGACGGTGGCTAGGTATCACGTCACCGATGCTGGAGCCGTTGCTCTCAACCTCATCATCTACAAGTTCGTAGAAACATGTGGGAGCATAGCTCGCCATCCCCACGAATTCAGATGTGAGAGGAGGCGGCGTCAGCATCTTTTGGAGCCCATGGGCGTACGCGTCCGCGGGGGACGCGAGGTCGTAGGGGGACCAGTCAAATGGCGGTTGCGGTAGGGACAATAGGGTCCCTCTGGAGAATCTGCAGAAGATAGTAAATAGCGATTAAATAACAACATATACATTACTCACTGCGGGGTTTGAGCAGAGCGTTTGCTCAGAATGAAGCGCAGGCGCCTCATCGTTGAAGTCGTCGGGTGTCCTAGAGCAGATGGAGGGTGCCCCTCCGATGGGTGCCGGAACAAGTGCCTCCTCACGGAGGTGTAGTACGCTGAGCTGGTCGGCGATGAAGTCTAGGCTTCCGAAGAGGAAGACCTAGGATGGCTCAAAGACGGGAGGCCCCCGCATCCCAACAGGTGGGAGTGTGGGGAACCCTAGTGAGCCGAAGCGAGTCATATCACTAGAGCCCATACCTGCGCAGGGTATGGGCTGTAGTACAGTAGTTTTGACTTATGAGCCTCCCCCAGCCTTGCTCCGCACGCCTTCTGGTTCTCATGAGTCCTCGTTGGGAGAATGCGGGGTCGGGGTCCGGTGTAACGCTGTGGCCAAGGCCTTCTGACTGGGAGGACCTGAGGGGTCGGGAAGCGGGCGTAGCTCCCCCGGGTCCACTGCGTGGTGACGGAATACCCGTCGTTCATGGAGATAGCAAATCCTTTCCTGGAGCGTAGCGGTTGTCGTATATCTTCGTCGGGTTCCGTGTCCCACAGCTGAAGGCGGCGCCTACAACTCTACAGGGTGAGGTGCACGCACCTGTAATACCTTTTGGGCTCTGCGGCGCCCGGAAGGGTCTAAAGCATCAGTCCTATCGTTCCCTGACAGTCCTTTTCCTGCCAGGGCGCAAGGTATGGTCGTTGGAGCCATGGTTGACCCGAACGTCTTGTCTCGTCCTGTACCCATCATTATGAGGGATAGACATCGATCAGGGCGAGGCTCGTTCTGGGCAGTCGGGTGAGACGGAGACCAATCCCTATCTCTTGGGCGAGACTAACCCCATCCCTCCGGGATCGGGCGAGGCGGAATCCATCCCTTAGCCTTCGGGCGAGACCGAGCCCGCCCTATAGGCATCGGGCGAGACGGAGATTAGCCTTGAACCTTTGGGGCGAGGTAGGGTTATCCCATAAAGGCGTCGGGTGAGGCTGACCCTGCCCCTCCGGGATCGGGCAAGACGGAATTCATCCCTCAGCCCTCGGGCGAGACCGAGCCTGCCCTCAAGGCGTCGGGCGAGACGGAGTTTATCCCTCGGCCCTCGGGCGAGACCGAGCCCATCCCAAAGGTGTCGGGCGAGGCGGAACCGAACTCCTGTCACTCGAACAAGGGATGACATGGAGCCCTTATGCGTCCAGAAGTTTTTCACGTTTGGTGGTTATCGGTTCCACCTTCTGGGGTACCCTGGTATTAGGTCCCCGACAACTGTTAATGCCAGATGCATGTCGGAGGTTGTGTCGTCTTCTTCTGGTATGACAAACATCGGTGCCTACCATACTATTGATGCCCAGAGGCATGCAAGGGGTTTTACCATGTTCATCTGGTATGGGAGTTTGCGGGCGCCCACAACACTGTAGGGCAAATGTTGGCGCCCACAACACTTCTTGGGTTCTGACATGCCTGGAAGGTTGCAGGGCACTCTTCTAACATGTCCTGTTGGTACTGTCCTATAGGTGTATAGGGTACAGTCCTTGGTATTGCGATTGACTTGAGTGCCCTGCCCTACTTGCTCCGTCCTTTTCTTGGTCCTCACCGAGTGGGCGTCCCCAGTCGGTTGGTCCCAGTTGGCTTCGACTGCACTAGTCGATGAAGAGCTACAAGCAAGGGTTCGGTGTGTCCCTGGTTGGAGACGCGGGTCAGAGTTCAGAAGCGGTGTTCGGCCAGGCCTTCCGATCAGAGAGGTGGGCCAAAGTCGGAAGCGAGCATTGTTCCTCCTTGGCTAGGCGTTCCGGTCGGAGAGGTGGACCGAAGTCAAAAGCAAGCGTTGTTCCTCCTTAGCGAGGCCTTCCGGTCAGATTGGATAGCCCTTCTGGCCTTTCGTTTAGGTGTTTGGGCCAGCCCAGGAGTTTGCGCGTCGTTCACAACATCGTCTGCTAGGGCGAGCTTTTGTTAGGAAGCTAGTCCATGAGGGACCCTAGGTTTATGAACCCGACAAGTAGCTTGCATGAACACATTGTCCCCAACTCTACAATAGGCAGGCCCTTATACTACACACGACCCTTTTAGTTCAGGCTTGGGGTCACAGCCTCGGTAGGCCTCGCTGGTGAGGTGGACGATGACATGCCATGATGACGAGGACGATGTCCTACTCGCTCATAGGATCGAAAACCAGGCTCTGGTAGTAACATTACGTGCAATGCTGCTGCCGTATGCCGTCTCACCGCGCGATGGTGGTGCGGGGTGACCGGACGGGCTAGAGCGACAACCTCTAGAATGGCTGGTCGTTAACATTAATTATAAACCGTCAATATGCCTTACATTTATCTTTAAAATCAATCACCAACATAGGTCTAGTGGTTTAAACTAAGTATTTCCACAAGTTTTAGTAATTATGTGAATGCAGGAGGGTTTATCTAGAAAACAGGCCAAGTGGGCCTTGCTATCACAGGAAATCATATCCATCCGTAACAAAATTGACTCCACTAGGCTCTAATACACCGTACATGAGATAAAGAAGGAAATTCATGTGGATAGGGCACTTGGTGGGGGTCGACCGACCCCACCTAGCCCACTTGTCAGCTCTAGTCGATTTCCACCTCCTCTAAGGTTGAATCTCCACCTTTTATTAAAGTCAGTTCGGATGAAGAGTTGAGATTAAGCTGTGCCATGGATTCATGGGCCCACAGGGAGCCTAGCACCCCCTATAAAAGGACCCCAGACCCTCCTCCAGAAGGCATCGCAATTAAAGAGAAGAATAGTCCACTAAAGTAGGATTAGTTCTTTGTACATAGAAAATAGTGAGTTAGAGAGTGAGGGAAGAGTTTGGAGGAAGTACCAGGTTTGTCGGTGCTATCTTTAGGGCTTTACCTTGGCGGATTCAGGTTCTCTGAGCTTGCATTCGAGATAACTCTAGTAGCTGATTTCTGATTTAAAGTTGTTTTGTGCTTTAGTGTTTATCAGGATCATGACTCGTTTGAGTGCTTTAAACCTAGGATACGAGGTTAAAGTGTTAATCGTTGGTGTAAGCATGGTGCTTAGACTTTCTATTATTCGGGGATGCACCTTTCATTCCAGATGTGGTAGATCGTCGAAAGTGATAGGCTCGTTGATCCTCTGTATTTCACATCTTGTCTGTAGGTCCAGCAACACCTTAGTTACAATCAAAGAATTATAATTCTTCTTTATTAATGTCCCCGGTTGAACACTAGAATACAAACGCTAACTTAAGTTAGAAGTTAAAAGCCTTAGAAGTCCTCTCTATACTCCTATTTATCTTAACCTTGTTGCTATCTCCGGTTAAGTTAGTTCTAGTTAATCTCACACGTTTCTTAATGGATACGATACTTGCAATACTCCGGGTGAAAAGTTACAGCAGTATCCGTGCGCTTGCGGATTTATCTGTGAACGTAAGAAATACCAACAGCAGCGTGTCGCCGCTGCCGGTGGCAATGGCCTCCTTCTCCGAGCTCGGCATGTTCTACCGTGGTCCCCGTCGCCGCCCTCGTCGTGGTCCCCGTCGTGGCCCCTGTCGCCGCTACCGTGTTGTCCACCCTTGGGCCCGACACCGTGGTCGTGATCGACGGCCTTGTTCGGGCGTCCGACAGTCCCACGCGCGCCACCGACCTGCCGGCGCTGAGCCTTGAGAAGCCTCGCCAACTTAGCGTCACACCACAAAGAAGGCGTGAAACCTCGAAAAAAACCCAGGCATAGCAAACCCCAAAGGTTAATTACTTCGCGCGTGAACGACGAGGCAGGCGCCACGCGGAGGAGGCGTGGGGCAAGCCGACTGTCGGGGAATATGGTCTTGATGCGACATAGGGCCACCGAGATCGTCGCCGCCGATCGCTCTCTGCCGATTGCTCTCCGAGGTCGCGCAAGCACGGGCAGGGAGCGTCACAGATAGGGCGCCGTTGCGAAAATGGTAATAGGCTCTCTTTATTAGGAATCTCTTCCACCAAAAGCGTGGAAACCCTGTTAACCCGTTACCGATAGGACCGTCTGATCTTTTTTAGAGAGTACACCCTCCGTCCCAAAATAGAAGTCGCTATGGGATGCAGGTCAAACTTTCTCAACTTTGATTAGGTTTATAGAAAATGTGTACAACATTTATATCTCCAAATAAGTTTATTATGAAAGTGTATTCAACCATCTATCTAATGATACTAACTATGTATCATAAATATTAATATTATTTAATATATAATTAGTTAAAGTTAAATAAAGTTAACTTCTCGAGAAGTGGCAATGACATCTATTTTGGGACGGGGGTACAACTTAAGCAACACTCTGCACAAACATCACAAACTGACTCCCGAGCCGATGTAGTGCAGACCGGAGGCCAGTTTTTTCTGGGCCGCGGCTTGTGCCTGGTTTTTTGTGGGCTTCGCGGACACCGGTGACGGTGAGCCCGTAAATTCGTAATCAGGCCGTGGGCACTGACCACTTCCACACTCAACCATGTTTGGATATATTCTCAAAAGAAAGCCATGTTTGGAGATGGAGCTCAGCACATAATTCAGATCACTGACGCAATCTGATCGCTCTTCAGAAAGCAATGCATCCAAATAACGCCACAGCTCCTACCGGGAAGAGCTACGGATGCACCAGCCCTTCATGCCAAGAACAAAGGCACACGAAAGATGAATAATTCAGACTGTTAAGCAGCGCACCATGGCTCTTGCAATCTCAAGTTCAGAACTTCATATTAGAATCAAGCACCAGATGGCACAAGCCAGATATACTTATAGGATATAGCAATAGCTTGCAAGAACGCGTTGTCCCCAACTGTACAACAGGCAGGCCCTTATACTACACGCGACCCTTTCAGGCTTGGGAGTCTCACAACCTTGGTAGGCCTCGCTGGGGAGGTGGATGACGACGTGCCATGATGACGAGAACGATGTCCTACTCGCTCATGGGATCGGAGAAACCAGGCTCTGGTAACAATATTCCTTGCGATGCTGCTGCTGCCGTCTCACCGTGCGGCGGCGGCCCGGGGCGATCGGACGGGCCAGAGCGGCAGCCTCCAGAACGGCCGCTTTCGCGGCGGCTTCGGCAGCGCGCTGCCACCGCCGGCGGCAACTGCCTCCTTCTCCGAGCTTAGCATGTTCCACATCACCTGCACGTCCTGGTACCCGCAGGTCTGCACGTCCTGGTGAAGGCTCAGGATGCCACACTCTGCATTGGTCCAGTTCAGAAACATGAGGGGAAATGATTAATTACTGCTTAGTGCTTACTGCACTTTTTTACTACTAAATCAAAATTTCAGTTAAAGCAGGAGATTCCGGTGAGTGAAGATAAAAGATCAAATAATGAACCACAAGAATCGCAAAGGGGATTGGGTGGTCCAAGGCCTAATTGTCTGCATACACTGCAAACGGCGGTTGGAGGCAAGAAAGATAGCGTGTCATGAATCTTGGTGCGCAAGGACCATTACCCATTGCTAAATAATTTGTTTGTTTCTTGTGATCTTTTCCTTTTCTCCTTTGTCGTTTCAAGAAAGGAGGTAAAGCTCAAACTGTGTGTTCTACTGCAGTAAAACAATGCTCCTAGCAATATGCCTAGATCTGCCGACATCGCAAACAGTTTTGTGTTCCTCGTCAAAAAGAATCGTCACAGCAATTCGACGAAAAGAGCTCCAACTTTTGATGGCATTGTGCAAATCCTAAATGTAGCTAGTGGCTTGCGTTCGCGCAAGAGATTCATGCCATGAACTACTCCTCGATTGCTGCCCCTGTTCTAAGCTTTTGCTCTCGAACGAACATGATTACGCTGCCGTGCAGAGCAGAGGTACTGAGGAGAAGCTAGAATTAGAGAGCACGGTCAGCTTACTTACCGCCCTTGCGGACGCGGGCGCGCGCGGCGGCGACGGCGAGCCAGGCGCGGCGCACGGGCGCGACCACCCTCGCGCTCCACCACGCCATGACGCGCGTCCCGATCAGCTGCTGTTGCTGGCGCCGCCTGCCCGCCGGCTGCCGCGCGTCACCGGAGCCGCCGGCGCACGGCTCGGCTGGCCGCCGGGGCCGACCGCCCAGCCTCGCCGTGGTTGAGGCCCGCCGCCGCAGGCTCGAGAGGAGCCTGCCGCTGCCTTTGCTGCCTGTCTCCGACTGCAGCCGATCTCTCCGAGAGAGAGAGAGAGAGAGAGAGTACTCCCTTGCCCCGCCTGCCAGTAGAGCGTTTTATATGGCCTGGAATTTACAAGTTTGCTCTAACCATTTGTGGCACATTGTTGAGTGTATAACTTGACCTACACTTTTTTGTAGCAGAGTGTGTTTCACATGACTCTTTCCAAAGCAATCTGCAAGTTTTCTTGACTCCCTGTATTTTTATGTTCACACTGTATTTTTGTTATTGGGTGGTAAAAAGTTTCGTATTTCATTCTGGCAAGGATCCTCTACGTGGCTGACAGGCGTTACGACTACGGCTAGTTTCCACGTGACCTGTAGCTGCCAAACCAAGATATAGCACAAATCGAAGCCCACTCTTTTTTGGCGTAAAATGTCGCAAAAGTGCTCTAAGCGTGTAAACGAAACGTCAAAACCATGTGTCCATGCAAGGACTATAGGACAGTGGATTCAGTTTCACATCCAGTTCAAAAAAGAAAGGCCCGTCTACAAAACTCAACCGATAAGAAACCGCGGCAACAGCAACGTTTTTGTCCTGCCATTTCGTAGCTCCAGTTGTGATTTGGCAACTGGACAGGCGTGACATGTTTTTTGGTTGTTGGGAGGTCCTCCGGGGCTTCGGATAGATGGATGGATGGGCTCAGGCTCAGGCAGTCAGGCTGTACCGCGCGTGGCGGCAAGCGACGAGCTTCACGTGCTCCACCCGAATCGTCCCGGGATCCTGATTGCCGTTCATTCGAAGCCGCCTTTGGCAAGTGGGGGCTTTCTTTTATTCGTCTTCCGAGAATTTTATTATTATTTTTAACACTTTTTTTAAACTAATTTTAAATCTAACACTATTTTTTTTCTCCAAAACTAACACTTTTGGCCGCGCCTATTGTCATGGCGCGGCGAAACGCCTGTGCCACACCATGCACGGTGGCACGGCGGGAGGATGACGTGGCACTTCCACGCGCCATGGCCGCTGACGGGGTAGGAGCTGCCGCGCCACCATGCATGGCGCGGCATTGCCGCGCCCCGGCCCACAGCGCGTCCCTTCGTCAGATGTGTTCCGCCTTGCCGTAACGATGGTCTGTTCTCCGTTCAATGTACCTTTTTTTCAAACTTTGTATCTCGCTTCTATGTCGTTGTACTTGTCATATTAGATTTTATCTCTTGTTTCAATGTCGTTGCATATATTGTATCTCATCTTATTGATTTATCGTGACTTGACATAGCACTACGTTGTTGACTCTAGTTTCGTAGCCCTAAACTATAGGTATACTTGGCCATCGGGCCGGCCCGGCTCGGCACGGCACGGGCCCGTGCCAGGCACGGCCCGGAGGATGTCGGGCCGGCACAGCACGCGGGCCTCCCGGGCCGTGCCCAGCCGGGCGTCGTGCTTGACCAAGGGCCCAGGCACGGCCTGCTGGGCCGTTTTTCGGGCCGGGCCGGCACGAGAAGGCACGGCCTGCCAAGCGTGCCAGGCTGGCCCGAGGCCCACAGAGAAGGGAAGGGGAGAGCAGGACTGCAGGAGGCAGGGCGCCGCGGCAGGCGGCCGCCGCCGCCGGCGCGCTCGCCCTGGAGGTGGGGACGCCGCGCGCGGGAGGAAGACGGCTACGCGTGCTTGAAGTGAAGCCTTGAACCCTAGATCCGCCACCGGGGAGCGCGCCCGCCCTCGATCCGCCGCCTGGGACGCCACCACCCTGGATCCGCCGCCGGGGACCGCCACACGCCTCCTCGCGCGTGGATCTCGTCGTCCTCCGCCTCCTCGCGCCGGATCTCGTCGGGGCTGCGAGCTCGGTGGATGCGCCGCCTGCCCTGGCTGCACCGCCGCTGTGGTTGGAGGGAGACGGGGCCGCGCTCGCTGCCGTGGTCGTCTGGTCGAGCCACGCCGCCGTGGTTGGAGGGAGAGGGAGGAGGAGCGCCGCCATGGTGGGAGCGAGGAGGGTCGCCGGCGTGGTTGGAGGGAGAGGGAGAGCCACCGAGGGAGGGAGAGAGGAGGTGGGGAGGCGAGGAGCCGAGGAGGAGGCGGCCGCGTGGGGAGGCGACTGGGGCGAGGTCGCGAGTCGCGACTGCGACTCGCGAGGATAGGGTTCGGCCGTTCGGCCTTCGGGCGTGGCCGCGTCCGCATGGGGACTGCGGAGGGGGGCTGCGCTGCGCGGGCCGGCTGGTGGCCTGGTGCTCTTAGCAGGCCGGCTGGCCGGGCCGCTGTCGGGCCTCCCTCCATTTCTCATGCCGGGCCGTGCTGGCCCACGGGCTTGGGGGTCAGCCCAAGCACGGCCTGAGCAACGGGCCGGGCCAGCCCGGGCCCGAGTTTCATCGGGCCGTGCCGGGTTCGTGTCGGGCTTTTTTTTCGTGCTTCGTGTCGTGCCGTCGTGCCTCGTGCTGCATGGCCAAGTATAACTATAGGCCATGCAGCTTTGCTCTGTTATACAAGACTGGTCATACCGTCTAATCGGAACCAACTTTTTGCAGTCCGAGATGACGTGCATGTTGTCGGTGCTGTAAACAACTACAAGTGCTGCCGCGACGCATTGAAACAAATATGAAGCAAATAAATAGAGTCCGTGCGCAAGTTTACAAGTTGCCACATAACATTTTTATTGGTTCATGAGTCTGCAAGTTTCGGACGACAATATTTGTTCGATATAACAAACTAAGTCCCAGGAGTGTAAGGATCCCTCGGACGCCTCTGTCTCTTCGGATTTGTAGGCAACACATTGTGAGTGTAGCCAACGTCAGTGTAGTCGCGTTGCCGGTGCGTACGGCTCGTACCATACAAGTATATGATATGCACGATTACTTATAATCTTTATGATCGTTAGTTCATGGAGCCTACGTATTTAACGAAACTACCTTTGTTACTACCTGTGAGGCTCCTTGGGTACCAAGCAGGGTACGGCCTAGCTGAGACATGTTGATCTCGTCCTGTGGCCAATCGTCCCACTGGTCGTGCTGTCTGCGGAAGCCTGGGGGGTCGTCGTCATTGTCGTCGTCCTCGTTTGCAGGGTCCTTCCCAGCGCTATGATGTGGTGGTGTACGCACTGCGGAAGTGGCACCTGTCACCAGCTGAGAAGAGCCGGCTGATGTCCTCAAAGAGCCAGAAGACGTGCCACCCGACCACGCCGGGACTGCTGGTTCCACCCAAGGAGTGTCCATGTAGCTCAGCTTTTGAGTTAGCTTCCTGCAGCTCCGCTTCACCTTCTGCATAAATAGACGTTAAAGTTAGTGTATTTCCCAAACACATATATACTAAAGAAACATTTTCGGAACGAAAAAGTTTATATTTACCTCCACAAAAGCCTCGAAAACGCCTGGCTCTAGCCCTCTAGACTCGTGAAGCCGAAACGCTGTTTCGTTGGACATCCTTGACAATTGTATCGCCTGGGTATAGAAACGCGGTTGGACAGTTTTAGTATAGATACTTAATACCAAATGGATAACAAATTGTATTATTCGAGTATCTTACCACGTATCTTTGAAGTGGGGCTCTCTGTAGTTGTGTGTCGTCCCTAGTGGCAACATCGTATACATCTTCGATCACATCTTCCTCGTCGTCCTCGTCAATCGCCTCCTCAGTGTACGGGGGCTTAATATGTGTCCTCGTAAACCTGTGAAGCCACCGTAGGTACTCGTCGAAGATGTGCTGGTCATGTGGGGGACCCGCATCGACCGGCTACCGATCCCTGTTCCGCCACAACTGGATGTACACGTTGTGTGTCACGCGCCAATCCTTGGTCTTGTACCTCTTTCTGCGGTCATACCTGCAACAAAACGATTGTTAGTTGTACCATGCACACCTCTGAATTATAGCTTTGTTATTAATCGATAACGCACCCATGCAATTCTTGGTTGGTGGAGTAAAGCGGTGGTGGGTAGCCTGTCATTCTTTCAAACTGCCTGTAAACCTTGATTGGCAAGTGAATCTCGACCACGTGGAAAAAAATAAGAGGAACGTTGCAGCGATACTCTTCTGACTCATCCGTACTGACAGGACTCAGATAGTACTCGAGCTCCGGAACATCCCAAGGACACCAATGCACCTGAACATTTCATAATTGAGTTAGGTTGTAATATAGTGTACATCACATGTATGATAGTAAAGAGAGCGTAACCTGGTGCTGTGTTAGGACGTCGAGACCGTCCGTGTACTCCCTGTACTTGCGTCTCACATTCCCTCTAACTAACTCTATTTGCGTCCAGATATATAGAGTTGTAGGGAGTGTATCCTGCCCGTTCCAATACTGCATTGAACATGATAATGAATTAGCCATTAATAATTTAATCATATGTAACTGCCTCGAAGAATATAGTGAACCGAAGTACTTACCGGTAAACCAGTAGCAAGGGGCCTCCCAACGGGCCATCGTTCCCAACACCAAACCTAGAGTAGGTAGGAGCAACCCCGAGGTTCGCATACCCTGAGGTGCGACGGCAGGCAACGCATAGCTGTCGATACGTCCATGCCAGGACTGCACTGCCCCAGCTATACACCGCTATGTTATCCCACGGCTGGCGTAGTATGTCAAGGAAGATCCAGCTGATGGTGTTGCCCGAGGCGTCTAGGAAGAGGAAATCACCAAGGAAGTGCTAGATCCACACTCTAGCGAATCTGTCGATCTGAGCCTCATCAGCCTGTGGGTCCAAGTAATCAAAGCGCTCTGTGATCCACAACGACGAAACACCAGAACTTTTCCTGAAAATCACCAAAGAAAATGAGACCCAATGGCTGCAGAAAAGCAATGCAAGTATTAAATAGGTTTGAATTGCTCACTTATTTTTCTTGGAAACCTCGTCGTCCAGTGGAAGAAAGCTAGTGAACTGAGCCACCAGCTCTCTCCAGTGATCGTTGTCAACTATACCTGTCACTGGAAGTCCCCCCAACCGAAGGCTAAAGATAGCCTTCACGTCCTGCAAGGTCAAGGTCATCTCACCGCAAGGTAGGTGAAACGTGTGGGTCTCAGACCTCCACTTGTTATAAGAATAGAACGACCATTAGTTGCCTTAAATTTGTTATAAGAATGTTTATGTACAATGAAGGCACTCGCACCTGTCTACAGCTGCAGTAAGTAGTGCTGGGTTAAAGGACGGAAGACTGTAGTTGACAATATAGACAAGCTCGAGGAAGCCAGCACGCCGTATGTACGCGCGCGTAACGCTCGTCCCACTGGTGCGCCCTGGTGTGCGTGCGGGGCCTCAAAGGAGGTAAGGACACCTCTGCGTCGGTGTCACTCAAGAAGTGTGCTCGGTGCGGCTCGTCGTACTCCACCTCAAGACGGGGGTGCAACGGGTGCTGCGTGGGAGGGGCCATCCTATTACAAATTAACAAACAAAGGGTTAGAGTATTCAAATTAACATTATGTAGCATTGCAAAATTTGAACTACTTATTATGCAATAGGAACACAATATGAAAGCATATATATATATATATATATTCAAAGTAACATCAGCAGACATATTAAACAACTTTACTAGAAAAATAAGCAACTTTTATGTATTCAAACGGACACAAACGTCATTGAAGGTAGGAGGTTCATCAAACCATTCCAAATCACCGTATCACACACTACTAAGTACCGACACTTAAAAACTAGTATCTATACTGACAACCTTTACTACTATAAACTAACTAAATAATAAATACCTAATCAATCCCTAAACCCAAAGGCCTAACTAACCGTAACCTAAACCCTAACAACCTAACTAAACCTTAACTATACTACAACGCACAACATAAACCCTAAAAACTACCTACCTAAATAAACAAATTCACTAACCCAACTATACTAAATCACTAACCCTAACTATCATAAATCATTAACCCTAACTAAAATAGCATTCATAATAACAAGAAATCGAGAGAGAGCTACCTTCATATGAGCCGAAGGAGAGGAGGCAGCGTTGGCAGGCGAGACGGCGGCAGTGGTAGGGGCTGGGCGGGCGAGGGCGCAGGCGAGGCGATGCGACGCTGGGCGGGCGGGGGCGCAGGTGGCGGCGGCGTTCGAGGGCGAGGGCGGGCGCCGTAGGGGCGTCGCGGGCTTTATTTGGGCCTTACCGCGCCACCAGGGATGGCGTGTCACAGCCGCACCAAGATGGGTGGCGCGGCAGACCCTGCCACGACGATGCCACGTCATCCTCCCACCGCGCCACCATGCATGGCGCGACACAGGCGTTTCGCCGCGTCATGACAATAGGCGCGACTAAAAGTGTTAGTTTTGGAGAGAGAAAAAAGCAAACAGTGTTAGATTTAAAATTAGTTTATAAAAAATGTTAAAAATAAAATAAAAAATTCTCTTCCGATGCCCACGGTGTGAAACGTCGCGCGCCCCCACAGTTTCTCTGGCCTCTCTCAGCCTTTCAGCAGCAGCAGAACTAGTAGGGATGAAAACGGTACGAATATTTTCCAACCGTATTTGAAACCGAATCCGTTTAGAGGGGTTGAGATCTGTCCGTATCCGAGTCCGGATATCCAACATCCGATACCGTATCCGTATCCAAATACTCAAATCGCATATTTATGATATCGATATCCAATCGTATCCTATCCGATATAGTTGACACTATCCGTATTCGATGTCGAATCCGGACAGAAATATAAAAACAAATGTAATATCAGTGATATCCGTCCGTATCCGATCCGTTTTCATCTCTAAGCAGAAGTGAAAATCAAAACAAAACTGCGAGGTGCGTGCCGTGCAGGGCCGATAGACAGACCAGCGTGTACAGTCAGCAACTGGCTGTGGAAAGAACATGGCAAACCGGACAAGGATAAGATTCGATATGTCACGTAGTATATGTGCTCCAATGACATTGTGAAAATGTTTAAATTTAGAACTCAACTATTGCGGTAGAGTATGCAAATGTACCCTTTTTTCACACTGCCTGTGAACAGTTGACTTTGAAGAATGGATAGGTTTCTGGAACTGGAGTGCTGTTGTTCATGCCCATACCGATGCTGGCACTGGCAGGATGCACAGGCGGACGCGGACGGCCCACAAAGCTTCACCCCAGTGTATCCGATGTGAAGATGGCATGCCAGAATTGGGGTCATCGTCGTAAACGATCGTGGATTATTTACTGCTGACTGGTTTAGTGTAAGAGAAAAATACTATTCCAGTTTATAATCCACGATTGTACCAGCGAACAGGCTGATTATTGGTACCTGCTAATTGTCCAAATTAGCAATCTTTGCTGCTGATGAAGTGATCTCCACCTTGCAGTCAGAACGTGCATACATACTGCGGCTCAGAGTTGCTGTGGATTTGAAGTGACGACGCGCACTATGGCAACCACCAGATTTCCCGGCTGTCCTCGTGGACGGCATGGGGAACTGTCACCCTGGTGGACCACCAAGGTGCCCTGCACATAAGATAGCAACCATGTAATCTTGGCTGCTGCCTAGAGGCACAAATGAATATGCTGTTCTGAATTCCATGGACCCGATCATCTTTCTCATGTGTCTAAAAAGAGGGGTATCAGAAGTCCTGTTGCTAATCGATGATGCAACACTACAACCAAAAACAGTCTGTTTAGGTGCCACATGCAGGACGCGGCACATTGCATATCAGCATATGGCAGTTAGCAGCTTCTGCCACGTGATAATGGAATGCACTTGGAAAGCTACAAGAAGAGCACATAATAGTGTAGACAAGAGAAATCATCGCAATAACTTCAGTTCAGCATACAAACCCACAGCCATGTGAGAGAAGCAGGAGCCACTTAGACTATGGATTACGGCAGTTGGGCATGATGACGCATCTTCACTACAAAAATAAGCTCAGTTGGTATCATAGGATTCCTTATGATATTAAAAGTTCAAAACTAACAAGTGCACAAGTGATTATTGGCTCATATTTATCCTATGCATGAGCTGTACGACGATCTCATGCACTAACTAAAACCTGCTCACCATCCAGAATACCAGATACACTATTCAACCATAATTTGGACGCCTTTTATATCCAGTATTCCCATTGAAAAATTCCATTCAATGCTTATCCAGAATTTAGAAAATGACAATGTCAAGAAGTTCTAGGCTACATAATCAGTCAAGGAGACAAGCAGGCAGGCCGTGTTGCATGAATAATTTCAACATGATTGAAAAGTCGATAATGCGAACATTCAATCCAAAAATGAAGATAGCAAGTTTCTTTCGACCTACATGCTAGTGTGATCTTCTTCATACTGCTAAGATCAAACTGCTTGGTGTTGATGTAGGTACCAATTTTAAAGGTGATCTATTATACAGATAACAAAACAAAAAGTACCTACCTGCCCATCATACTCGCTGCTATGATACTTAGCAATTGGTAAGTCAACCAGGCAGAGATAAACCCTGTAGTTGCGAATAAGATATTTCTAGACGATTGAAGTTGTCTGGGAAGCAAGTCCATTGCAATAATAAACTTGAGGGCCCTATTGCTAATAGTAGAAGCAAAAGCAATATCTACAATAATATAGGTTGCCAGAATTTTAAATGCATCATCAATCTCTTTTTTTTGTGACTTAATGCATCAACAATCTCATTAAAATGAAAAAATGCATATTGCCAAATTATAGGAAAACTGAACAAACAATTCTTAGAATACTAAATGGATTTCTGATTTCAAATTACCCTCTATAAGGCGGGGAGTCGCCAAACATGAGGGACACCAAATGGTACTACAACATTTTTTCTCGGGTTCGAGTCACGGTCTCCTCGCATTGCACAGGCGAGGGTAAGGCTTGCCACTAACACCCTTCCCCAGACCCCGCACAGAGCGGGAGCTCTCTGCACTAGGTACGTCCTTTATAATATTCTTGCATCGAGCTATGTTACTGTAAATCTTTTTCCTATAGTGACTGTACTGCCAAGAGCAATAATGGAAAGTTAAGACACAAACTAATAAAGTATAGGACTAACCTTCTAATGCTTGACCATTAATATGCCCAAGAGTACATAGATTGGCACAATGGAAACTACATTACTAGTTCTGGTATTCAAAACACTTTCATCATATCAGTCCTATTGTAATTTTACTAATAGACATTAAAACAAAGCTACAAAACAAATGGTAAAAAAATCATTGTTGCAACCTTGTGAAATACTTCCTTTGTCTGTGAAATGTAAGGCACATTTTGTTTTGTTAGGACAAGATATTGGCGATTACTCCAATAATGTCATTTTCAAAATACAAACTTTTAATCATAAATAAGTACTTCTGAATACGAATCTAATGACAACAATTTTGTATAAAAAGAGTAATAGATTACTCCCTCTGTTCGGAAAAGAACGCAATTCTAGCATAGTACTAAGTCAAACCATCTTGAGTTTGACCAAGTTTATACAAAAAGATATTAATATTTATATTATCAAATAAGCACCATTAGATTCATCATGGAATATATTTTCATAATACACCTATTTGATGTCATATATATTGATAATCTTTTCTACAAACCTGGCCAAACTTTTGATAGTTTAACTAGAGACAGAAGTATAATTGCATCCTTATCCGGACAGGGGTAGTCCGTAGTAGTAGAGTACTTGTTGATCAAAGTCTTATCCTAACAATACAAACTACACATTACATTTGCAGACTGAGGGAGTAAGAAACATCAAATAAAAAACAACGGAGAGTGCCTAATGAAGTTTTGACCTGTTTCCTCAAAGCAGGGTTAAAAACTGAATTTTAAAACTTCATGGGAAACCAATTAAGGTTAAGGAAACATGACTTTACCAACTACTCCATCCATTCCAAAATGTAGGCCATTTTAGACTTTAGTCTGTCCTAAGTCAAACTTCTGTAATATTGACCAGTTTATAGAAAAATACAATCTATAACATCAGATTAGTCTCATCAAATCCACCATGAATATGTCTTGACAGTGCATTTATTTTTCTTAGAGAAAGATGGTCCCAGCTTTATAGAAAGCTAGTAAGAGTGTGTTACAAGAATGCTGGTGTTACCAGCACACATTACAGCACAAGATGCTCACAGAGCAACACACAAATTGAGCATTTATTTTGTATTGTAGATGCTGATATATTTTCCTACACAATAGGTCAAAGTTAGAGAGGTTTGACTTAGGACAAAACTAAAACGACCTACATTTTAGCACGGAGGTAGTATTATTATAGAGTATATTCCTGATTTAAAAAAATAGTTACACAGGAAACAAAAGGCAGATTTCAAATCCGGAGACCAAAATCTTGTTTCAGGGAAAACTTACCCTTGCCTGATTAGCAAAACGTGGCTGGTTTTCTTTTTAAAAATTTACAGAATTGAGAATTTTGTTTCTTGAAATAAATGTATCGGCACAGTCACTGTACAGAAAGATTTAGAGTTTGAGAAACCAGTTGTAGTGGCACTAAGGTAAATTACATTCTGACAAAAAGAGCGTCAAATGAGGAGATGAGACCATTTAGCCCATAAACAGATTCAGAAGGCATCCGGTTTTTTATGTGATCCTAGGAGCTTGGACCTTGTGGAATCACCGCAATAGATGTGTTTTTGATGGAGCTACTCCCAGCTTGGTTGGCGCTTTGGGTTCTGCTTTGGAGGAGAGTCGGCTGTGGGCTTTGGCTGGGGCGCGGGGACTATCTTTCTTGGCTTCCCCCGCCCCCTCCCCCAGTAGCTTTTTCTGTAGCCTGGAGCTAGTATAGCTTGGTCGCCTCTTGGTTTCTGCAGGCTCGTATGCATTTTTTATTTTTTGGGTGGTGTGGTGTGTGTTGTATCAGGGGACTCTTCCCCCCCTTTTTTCTTCTAAATATAATGAAGCGCAGTTCTCCTGCGTTTTCGAGAAAAAAAAAAGGCATCCGGTTTTTTTACAGTTAACAAGTATTTGATTCATAAGCAACAGAATTGACTAATAGTAAACGAAATGATTTAGAAGCGAAGATGAAACAACAAAGGAAGAATAGGGTACTTGGCATATCACTAAATTTCATTTTCTTTTGAAACATATATAAATAATTTAAGCACGAACAGAGGAATTTAAGTCACCAATTTGGAATATATGTACGCAGTCAAATGGAAGAATTACCTGAGCTGAGTATTATTGATATCATGATATGTACATAGTTTGCTTGAAGTCCCACACACTGCATGCTTCAATTAGTAATGATCTGATGCCTAGAAGGCTTTTCAGAACCCTATGTGTGTTTTTCTACAGGCATGATGAAGAATTAAGTAAAAAGAAGTAATATCCAATGCACTGGGCACGACCTGCAATACTGCAGGAGCTATGATCTGCAAGAAATATTGTGCGAATACACCTTTTTCTTATTCCACATCAACAAATTGAGTACAGTCAATATCTTGAAGAGTGATCTTGCCAAGAAAGAGATCACTTGCATGCATAGAGACAAGGGGAGACATTTCTTGTTCAGACTCTCATGAATAGCACCTAATCCATGGACCCATTTCTTTTCATTCAACGGATCAATATTTAGGCGATTTTGCAGCAAACGTATTCTGTAAAGCACAGTTTCTGTTTTTGCACAAAAGTGTGCTAGGCATGGATAGGAGGTGCCATCAACTGCTAATATCACTGATATCATCGTCAAGGCACCATCCACAGGCTTTGGGTCAGACAAGTTTTTATCACCCGTCATTTTGATCTCACGTTCTGTTGGGAAGTGCACTTCTGCCATTCCATCATCATTTGCTACCTTTAAATCCTCTGTAAAATGGCTAATCGCTTGCCTCTTAGTGCACTCATGCATCTCTGCTAGTGTCAAGAAGCAGGAGAACCTCAAGTGGTAAGTGACAACAGTCTTGACCATCTTGAAGTTACGGCAACAGCAGAAGAAATCTAGCCACCTCCTCCCAACGCCAGCATACCATCTGATGATATCTGCATCATCCAAACAGAGAAGTAGCTTCATTGGCCGTGGCCGGCCCATGGAATTTGTGAATCCAGCAAGCTTTACCGTTTTCCTTACAAGATCTATCGGCACATTGGCCCTCATCTTAAGCTCTGTCAATTCCTCAACAGTCCTCTTCTCATATTGCTTCTCTTCTTCCTCCTCAGCTAGCCTCTCCTCTTGTTCTGTCATGTCATGACCTCCCATGGGCATCAAAAACTTGTCAATTGTCTCTTGTAATTTATCATATGAGTCCACCAAGGCAGGTGGCAATTGATCTCTCACCCTATTCAATGACAAGAAGTCACCTGACGCAAGCAGTCGGTGCCAATATTGGCAATGCTCACGTGATTCGAAGTATTCAGCCACTGTCTCCTCTGCCCAGTCCCTGAACAATTGCTGCACCTCTTTCTCAATCCGGAAATCGAATTCAAACTCCTCGCCCCTCCTCATCCTCTTGAACAAGTGGTTCAGTATCTTCAAACCGAGCTTCTTCCTCCTCGTCTACCGTGCATTTTTCAGCTCCTGTGCCTTTTCAGCCTTCATCTTCAGATACTTCTTCCTTGCCTTCTTTGCTTTCTCTGACATGGGTGGGTGCACGACTGACGGTGGCACAGCTTGGAATTCTATCCCCAAAACTCAATCTTCTCTGATACAGCACTGTGGATTGAGCTCCCCAATCTATCCACCCTCACCTCCAAATCCCTCTCCAAGGCTGCAATTATCCTGTCCCTGATCTCAATTGTGAGCATCTTCGACCCAAACGTCACAACCAGAATATCATCTAGATACCGAATCGCATACACTCTCACAGGCGTATGCCGAACGCTGTCATCCTTCATTCTAGGATGCTTTTTGTGCACTTCCTCACGGATGTCCATTATCTCTCCATCCACAAGATTGAAGAATATGTTCACTAGCGTGCCAGTGAGCTCTGATTCCTGTGGCAGCCCGCGTCCGAGCTCGCAGCCACCAAGCTCAAATGCGACCGCATCAGAGACGAACAGCTCGTTGAGGAACTCCAGGAACCCGGGATCATCGACCTTACTGGAGATGGCACCGAGCAGACGGCGAACGTGGCGGGGGGCGAAGGGCTGGCGCGGGATGGCGACGCGGAAGAACCAGGACGCGCTGGGAATGGACTTGAGGTATCGGACGGCTGCGTGGCGGCCGCGGTAAGCGAACGTGGCCGCGCGCGGGGCGAACACGGCGTCGACGACGGAGGCGGCGCAGTGCAAAGCGAGGCGGAGCGGGAGCGTGGGGACGGGGAGCGGCTGGCCCTTGAGGCGGGACGGGAGGAGGAGGCGGAGGTGGGATGATGGAGATGAGAACGCGCCGGCGGCGGCGGCAATGGTGATTGGTGGGGGTTGGGGCGGGGTGGGGAGGGATGGGTGCTCGCGGCGGCTTAGGTGGAGCGCGGAGGAGAGGAGGACGGAGGGATGCGAGAGGAGGGGGAGGAGGGAGTGGAAGCGGTGGGTGGAGGCAGAGTAGTGACAGCGGCGGAGGAGTTGCTCGAGGTCCGCGGCCGAGAGCGGCGCCGCAGTGGGTGGAGTGGGAGCGGGAGCGGGAGCGTTGGAGAGCGCGCGGGATGTGGGGAGGATGAAGCAGTGGCACACGCGGGTGTGGGCGAGGCGGTGGAGCATGAGCGGCGTGGAGATGGAGAAGGTGGACGGGCTGCTCGGCTGCGGCGGCCGGGCGGGTGGAAGGCAGATGTTTCAGTCGCCGATCGCTGCGCCGCTGCGTCGACGGGGAGGAGTGCTGGAGTGGTGGGGCCGTGGCGCGCGATTTGGGCTGAGCAAGAGAACGGGCCGACGCGCGTGCACCGGGCAGGTCCACTTGTTTAAGCCGGCGAGACGAGCTGAGCGACGGAAGCCCACGGACCTCTGGATGTTAGATGGCCCTCCAACAAATACTCTTTGCTAAAAAAAAAAAATCTCCAACAAATACTGTATGCTCTCTGATTCTTCACTCTTAACTCTAGCTTCCTTGGTTTTTCTAAAAAAAATACCTAGCTTCCTTGGTTCTCAGACAACCAACTGATACAATTAAAAAGAACAGCTCATAAGCAATAATTCATATTTTTCTATAGTCAAACAAAAATAACAATAAAAATTAGGCACCAGAAATATAAAAGAAGTGTATTAGGCACGAATGGGGACCTGCTGAACCTTGCGGCTGTTCCTGTCGTTAACCACGTGTCCATGCCTTCTCCTACGGCGGCGGCTGCGGCCTGCTGGCCACCGGGTATGTAAACGAATAACGAAATACTAGCTAGCTTCCGGCGCCTCACTGAAAACTACAATGTGATATCAGAAGAGGAGCGGAAAATGCACGATGCATGTAACCATCCAATCTG